>NC_081411.1:497752826-498002826 GCF_030272615.1 Cryptomeria japonica
AAAAAAATAACCATATAGAGTAAGCATCCAAAACCGATTCCATAGATCTGATCATATCGGATCACAATCATAGCCAAAACCAAGATGATCACCAAGACTAACCGGGATAGGTCCAACCGAGATAGCCTCCAACCGGGATACAATGTTGACATCAATGATAACACTTAACCAGATCTATCATATTGTGAACAATCTCCCCCTTTGGCATTGATAGCAACACTGAATGTGAAAAACATTGAAGTGCCAAGGAATGTCAACAATCTCCCTCAAAGATATGGCTGATTTTCACATGAATACCACCTCTTTGTTAGATTCAATGACAGACCCAAAGACACTAAGAGGGGAGGGTGAATCAGTGTCTAACCGGTTAGAGTTGTATTTGAACTTATTTATAACTTTGCAACCCAAATCAAAATACTGATAAACAAGAAATAATGCAGTAAACAGAAATAACAGAGATATCATAAATGCACACCATAACACAATATATTTTAACGAGGAAACCCGATGTCTGAAAAACCTTGGTGGGATTTGTGACCCACAATATTTACTCACTAGCCAATATGAATAAATACTACTTACAATAGGGGCCTACACATGCAGGAAGGCCAACTACCTGGAGCGCATTGCTCAAAAGAGTCTCATTGACTACAAAATGGATAATTAAATCCAATACAATGTACTGCTCAAAATAGCATCTCAAATGCCTAGTTCATTACCAGTTTAGCTCAGTCAAATACCTTAACCAAAACCTTTCATTGTCTTTACATATACCGATAATAATCACCTATCCATTACCTTACCAAAATGATCTATAAGATCTCATACATATATGAGTCTTTTACAATACACTAAATCATCTTACAAATAATTAATTACATTTACAATATAATTCATATAATCAAAAATTTGTCGGCTTGAGTGTCGGTATACTTCATTTTTGGTGTAATCTGGACGCCGGTGAAAGTGCCTGCCAGTGCATGATGTCTGTGATGTCGGTGCATGTGTAGAAACCTATTGCCAGTTGGTTGCCAGTTGTTTTCCATCAATGACACCATCAACTATTCTCATTAGAGTGTATAATGCCAACACTCTCCCCCTTTGACATCAATGACAAAGGATGGATATCAAATAAAAAATATTAAACCAAACAGTTGTCTACTCCCCCTGAGTAGCAGCATCATCTCATCAACCTAGATAAAAGAAAATATCTGATAAGATTACCGGATTGATGCATTCCTGCATCTCTAAGTCTCTTCCGAAGGGTTGGTAACCCCCAACTGATCTCTGAGATATTCAAAAGTATCTTTAGGCAATGGTTTAGTTAGAATATCTGCAATCTTCTCCTTAGTAGGCACATAAACAAATCTGACTTCCTTTGCTTCAATCTTTTCCTTCAAGAAATTGTACCTTATAGAAATGTGTTTTGATTTGGAATGAAATACCAGATTTTTTTGACATATCAATAACAATAGTATTATCATAGTGAATAACAATAGGCTCATCATAACTTACCCTTATATGTTTTAGCATTTGTTTCATCCATAAAATTTGAGTACAAATGGTAGCAACAACTACATATTCTGCTTCAGCAGTAGATAATGAAGTACATGATTGTTTCTTGCTAAGCCATGTAACCAATATAATCCATAGGAGGTGGTTAAGCCATATCACAAACCTGAGCATTGCGATGCACAATACAAGGAAACCAAGGGCACACATCTTGCAACAATCCTTCATGATCTGATCTTCAGAATGATTTAGTTTCACATACCTAGGAGTCTTTGAATTTTCTTGATTTACTAGCTCTTATTGTTGTTCCTCTGTCACAGTTGAGTTTTCTGATGTTACTGGAGTGACAAGTTCACTATTTTGAGCAGCTTCATACATTAACAATTTAGGTTTGATAAATTCATCTACCAGTCCACAGTTATATGATCTGATCTGATTACTACCATGTTCATCCACCTTGACATTTATATTCTTTGTTATCCTATTCAATATTTTGTTATAACATCTATATGCTTTTCTCTTGGTAGAATAACCCAAAAATATTCCTTCATCACTTCTAGGATCAAATTTTCCCAATGCATCATCTCTTCTAATGTAATATTTACTTCTAAAAATTTTGATATATCTGATAGTAGGGGTATGACCAAACCATAATTCATAAGGAGTCTTACTAGTATCACCTTTTATTCTTGGAAATTTGGAGGAATTGATTATGTGTTGCATTGATGTTTTGTCATTGATGGCAACACCAGTTGTTTTGGTTGTTTATCGATTTTCAGTTGGTTCCGCTAGAGTGGTTGGATTATGATATTGATCCGCTATACTCTAGTATGCTTTGGTTTGTGGAATTGGTTTGGATCTATCATTCATGCTATTCATATGTGTATCACAATCAGTTGGTTCAATATTTGATGACTCAGGAGCTATCAGTTGTTCTAGTAAGCCTTTTGGTTATCGATAAGGGTTTTATTGGCAGTGCTTTGTTGAAGATATTTTGATGAATCTGATAAGTGGTGTTGGTGCAACTTCTAGAAGGTTATCAGGATGTTGATGGTTATCATGTTCATTTTCCAGTTGTTCATGGTGTTTCATTTGGCTTGTGGTGACCTATTATGGGTCCGGTGTTATTTGGCTAGGTTATGAATCGATTTACATAACGTGTGGGTTGATGTTCCTGATGCATTACCGATTGGATTTATTGATCGGATTATGTTGTTTCGGTCTTAGCTGACTTGGTTGATAATTATATTATGAGTTTAAGTTATGAATTTATTATATCATCTTTTAGGTGGTTGGCCTAATTCTTTAGGTCTCAGGTTGGTATAAATATGATGTAAGATCTCTGTGTAGATCATGGGATTATGGTTATGGTATGGGATATAGGATTATATGTGTGCGAATAATGTTGTAACCATATGCAGAGGTTTTGGTCGATCATAGGTGATCAAATTGGGTTTGTGGAAGAGGTTTAAGGCCTCCAGTATTAAGATTAACCAGAATTGTACTCAAGCATAGGAGATGCTATACTTGCAGTTCAATATTCATTATAGATTGCAGTTTGATATTTTCTATAGTCAGTGAGGCTCCTTTTGTGATGATCAATGTGCTCTAGGTTGTTGGCCTTCTTGCATGTGCAGGCCCCTTATTGTAATATTTATTCATCTGATCAGTGGATAGATATTGTGGGTCTCCAATCCCACCATGTTTTTTCCTCTTTGAGGTTTTCCACATATAAATTTATGGTGTTATGGTGTTCATCTTTGTGGTTGAATTATTGCTTATTGTTATATGCTTTTATGTTTACCGATTGCTGATTTATTGTATTAATAAGGTAAATTTCTCCATTTTGATAGAACACCGATTCATCCCCCCTCTCATTGTTCTTGGATTCCAACAATTGGTATCAGAGCTTGGTGCCTTGGAGTAAGTCTAACAGCTTGAGGAAGATCATGTATCCGTAATCTATGGAGATAAGTTTGAGAAAGGAACTTCAAGTAGCTCTTGAAGACTATGATGTTGAAAGGTTGAGGAACATGAAGCTACAAGATGAGTTGAGATCTACAAAGGAATTCATTTTTACTCTGCTGGATAGGTTGTCATCTGCCCAAGCTAAAAGGAAGGAACTTTTACAAAATCAGGATGATGAAGAAGAGAATGCCCTTAAAGAACAATGTCAGAAGTTTAGTCAAGAGAATACTATCATGAAGAATGAAATGCAAGCTATAACCATGAGGATGTCTAAGGAGATTGAAGATCAGAAGAAGAATGAAGAAAATCTTGCTATATCTCTAAAATACTGATATGAGGAATGCATTAGGTTGGTGCATGAGAATGACGTGTTGAGAACTAAACTGGTACAATCCTAGAATAATGAGGAGGAGTTGAAAAGAATGGTGACAGTCCTAAGAGGAGATCCGAATGCTGCAAATGAATACAAAGCTAAGTTCAAGGTTAGTTCTGCTAAGCTTGATGAATTATTAAAGGATCAAAGGGACACTGGAGACACTAGAGGTCTTGGATTTGAGCATGGAGAAAGCTTCAATACTGCAAATTAGGATGACACATCCAATCAAAAGGTCAACTAGAATCAAAGGTCACCGGTAAGGCAATCCAATGCACATAAATTTAATAGTAGATGCTTTGTTTGCAAAGAAATTTGGTCACATGGCAAGACATTGCAAAATAGAGAAAATCAGAACAACAATGCAGTTCCCGGTCAATGTTCAAATTGTAAAAAGTATGGTCATAGGATAGAAGATTGTAGAATGAATATGATATGTCATGCATGTGGAAATTTTGGACATATGGCTAATCAATGCAGGTCAAGGAATGGTCAAGATTATGATAAGGCAATTAAGAAGAATAATATCACTTGTTATGCATGCAACAAAGTAGGACATATTGCTAAATTTTGTAGAAGCATGAACCTATCGGCAGGAAGTGATAAATATGATGAAAAAGGAAAGAAGAAAGTTGATGACATTCAGAAGGAGCATGAGAAGAAATGGGTTATGAATTTTGATGCTCAACCAGTAGAATCAATTGCCCCATATGTTCATTTGGCTGAAGGATATACCTCGGTTACTCAACAGACAGAGCAGAATATTCCTCCACCAGCTAAACTCATCTGGTAACTAAGGCATTCACCTTAGGGGGAGGTAAATTAATGATAGATCTTGCATTACCCTTGGTAGTGGTCTGAATGCCTATTTTAGATCTTTTGGAGAAGTCATTTTGAAAGTTAACCAATGAAGACTTGTTGGATCTTGGATCTTTGATCTTGGATTTAGTTTGGTTATGAGTTATGGTTTGGTCATACATCTACAGTTAAGTATTTCAAAATCTTTGATAGTGAATTGGAAAGTTTGATCCTAGATGTGATGAAGGGATATTTTAATGAAAGCAAAACATATCAATGTTATAACAAAAGATTGCAGAGAATTGTGGAGAGCACCAATGTCAAGGTGGATGAGCATAACAGAATTCAAATCAGAACTTATGAGATAGAACCAACATTGGAAATGATCATAACTAAACCGGTGGTACTTGTACCAGAACAAAATGTTGAACTAGTTACCATGGCAGTATCAGAAAATTCAGTAGTAACTGATGATCAAAGCAAAGAAATAGAAAGTCAGAATACTCCTAGGTATGTAAGGTTGAATCATTTAGAAGATTAGATAATTGGAAAAGAAGAAGGTTGGTAGATGATGAGGTATGTTTAATTTCTCAAGTTGAACCAACATCACTGGATGAAGATTGTAAGGAATTGGTTTACAATGGATATTCTCATAAGGAAGGAATTGATTATGTTGAATCCTTGCTCTGATAGCTAGGATTTTCAGATATTTTGAAGGACTTTCAGGTATGGTTTTTGTTTTATGATGACTTTACACTATGAGCATGTTCAGATGCGGATTGGGCTAGAATTATAGGTAATCAGATAGGCTCATTCGGTGAAGATTTCTTTCTTGGAAAGAAACTTGTTTCATGGATTAGCTAGAAGCAATCATGTACTTCTTTATCTACTGCTGAAACTGAGTATATTGTTGTTGCACAAGTTCTATGGATGAAGAAAATGTTGAAGGATATATGGGTAGATTACAATGAATTGGTAGTTATTCACTGTGATAACTCTGCTGCTATTGACATATCAAAGAATCCATTATTTTTATCAAGTATAATTTTCTGAAGGAGTAGGTGGAAGCAAATGAAGTCAAATTAATTTGAGGAATCATTTGAGTACTTCAGAGACAGGTTGGGAGTTTCTACCCCTCTGGTAGAGACTTGAGTGATGCTTATTGGCATCAGTCCAGTATGCATTTATCAGACCTATTATTCATTCCAGATTGATGTGTTGGTGCTACCACTCAGGGGGAGTAGTCATCTATGTGGTTCAGAGGATTTATGATTTTTCTTTGATGTTTATGTCAGATTTATGGCATTGATGTTAAAGGGGGAGAGATATTTATGTGAAAAACAAAGCTTAATAGAGATATCAGTCTAAGGGGGAGATTGTTGGCACAAGGAGGAGGAACATAATTCAGATTGGTTGTGTCCCATTAGGGGAGTTTGGTTTAGAGATTCATTGTTATATCATTTTGTGGGAGATTGTTGGGTGTCTTCCTTTGGTGGAGACTTGTTTGGCATTTCTTGGCACTTGATTGTTTTTCACATCTAGTGTTGCCATCAATGCCAAAGGGGGAGATTGTTGGCAATTTGGAGGAATTGATTATGTGTTGCATTGATGTTTTTCCATTGATGGCAACACTGACTATTTTGGTTGTTTACCGGTTTCTGGTTGGTTTCGGTAGAGTGGTTGGATTATGATATTGATCTGGTATGCTCTGATATGCTTTGTGTTATCACTGATTAAAATGGTTTTTCTTTTCCCATGATTGGCTATGGTTTTGTTGAATTTTTGAATAAGGTGCAGTTCCAAATGCTTCAGCTTTGTTTTAGACCTCAAGGGTTTAAGGGTTTTTGATTTTAAATCCTCTTGTGTTTCGTTCTAAAACCTCTGGTTTCTAATCTTTCATTACTTTATTCACTTAAGTAATGGGTCATGGGGTCGTAGGAAGTGTCCCCCCCTTGTTGTTTGCCTAGGCAGTTATGTTAATTAATCAAAAAATTTATGCCTTATATGTTTTTCTTCTTAAGTTGTCGGGCCCAGTAACTAGTGCGCATCTCGCGGATGGATCCACAGCTCGCGTTATTTCGCTAGGCGAAGTTGCGCATAGTTTAAAACCAGTGAAGTTGCGAAAAACACATGGCATGCCACATAGACGGTCCAGCTGGTGGTTGACAGCGAGTAAGTTGGCGGTACGTGGCACAAGTCACAACAGTCAGTGGGTCAGGATTAAAGGCTAAAAGGCGGGCCCCAGAGGTGAGTTAGGTCGCAGGTGGAGATGACTTGGCGGGTATAGCTGTTAAGAAGAAAAGTGGGGCCTCGTGGTTTCCTTTTGGCAAATAAGAAGGTGACAAGTCAGCTCCGAAGGTGACTGGGTGCCAGGTGTTCATGATGAGTCAATGGGCCCACCCCTCCTAAGAGCCTTTTCAGAGGATTAAAAGCTGATCAGCTTAAGAGATGATCCGACGGCCCGCGCTATTTCGCAAGGGTAAGATTCTCGTCCTTTATACCCCGCGAAATAGCGAGAGTGAACGCGAGCCGTCCACGTGTCATGATGATGACCTGGAGGATATAGCTATTATGAAAAAGGTGGGGCCCCGTGGTTTCCTTTTGGCAAATAAGAAGGTGACAAGTCAGCTCCAAAAGTGACTGGGCGCCAGGTGTTCACGATGAGTCAGCGGGCCCACCCCTCCTGAGAGCCTTTTTAGAGGATTAAAAGCAAATCAGCTTAAGAGATGATCTGACACCCCGCGCTATTTTGCAAGGGTAAGATGCTCATCCTTTATAGCCCACGAAATAGCGAGAGTGGACATGAGCCATCCACTTGTCATGATAACACGTGGTCTAAGAAGAAAGTGTGGGCCCGTCAAGGTGGAACCGACGGTATGAAAGAAAGACACATGGCCAGTATCAAGTGGAATGTGAAGGGAATTTCAAGGCCAATGGTTGGACGCCACGTGGTATCATGTAGCCAATAGAAAAGCGGGACCCAGAGTAAAGCTAAAGCCGTCAGTTAACCTAACGCTCGATCAAGTTTCTTTTGATCGAACGGTTGGCGTTATTTCGCAGGACCAAGCTGCCCGATAGTTATGCTTCGCGAAGTTGCAAAAGAGCAAAATGAAACACTTGCAGGAATGTTGTGACCCGTTGGAGCGAAAAATATGAATTCTTGTATGAATTCAATTTTGAAGGGACGACCGAAGCATGCGGAATCAATGTTATAGTTAAGGCCCTGAGTACAAATATTTGGTTTCCTACCAACCGGGTGAAGATATCTTTTAAAGGATTTTGCAGAAGAGCAGATGCAGAGTTATTTTCCTCAGATACAAAGCAAGTTGGTTCAGTTGCAGAGCAAATTCCTTCAAGCAAAGAACAGGTTCTCTCATATTTTTGTGTAGCAATTCTTGTGTAGTGTTCTTGATTCATCGCAAAATTGTTTAAGAGTGGCATTCATTTCTTGCATTTTCAAAATGGCTCCTAAAAGAGAATTTTTCGGCAAGGTTAACTATTCAGAGAGGAGTGTTTGTGATGATTTTTTAGAATAGTTGATGTTGTCAACTAATCAGGCATCAAAGGCAAAAGAATTAGTACCCAAGGCTCCTCGTTTAAAGATAGGAGAAGGATTATATGACAAGGGTAACTGGTTGAGAGACCCACAGGTTGGATTGTCTAGGTTGGGGTTGTTTAAAGTTGGATTCGGAATGAGAAATTCTCCTGCCCCGCAAAACTGTATCTGGGAACTAGATGTCAGGAAATTAGTTGTCCCAGGAGTATTCATGGACACAGATTTGCTAACCCAAATTGCGTTCAACTATGATCCAGTCACAAGAAGCATTCAGGATGTAAATGGGAAAACCCTTGTTGAAATTAATGCTGAAGAGTTTAGGACAACATTTGGGCTTAATGAGTTTACAAACTTTCTAGAACCTATAAACTTCACATCATTAGCCCAAATTTACGGTGCACAGAGGAGTCATCTTAGGAATGGGCCTCTTAAGGATTTTTTTGTGAAAATAGGAGGGTTAACAGTTGTAGGACCCAACACACAAGAGCCCTTCTCATTAAGTATGTTCACCCTGAGGGCTAAAGGAATGTATTGGGCACTTTGCCAAGATTTGGGAGAAGATGCTGAAGCAAATATGCCAAATCATTACTTGTTAATGATCGCTCAGATTTTGAATCCTTCTCTTGCAATCACATTTGATTATGCCGCTTATATTGTTGATGCTATTCATGGAGGGTTGATAGGAATCAAGAATGGAAAGATGGATAGGCCTTTCAGATGGTACTCACTCCTGATGCATCTTTTTCTCTTCAAAGGTGGTGATTATTTTGCCAGTGGGCTGGACCTGGTTAAGGAGAAGGAAGGAGAAAAAATGCCGGTACATTTATGGAGTACTATGTTGTCATGGGATAGAGAGGATGCTAGCACTATGTTAGAGACTACAAAATTCAGTGTTGCAGTAGCAGAGAAGGAAGCCAAAGAGAAAGAGGCCCTCCAAATCAAGTTGGAAATAGTTTTAAAGGCCTATAACAGTGCTAAGGAGGAGATAAGAGGTAAGGATAGCATCATTGCCAAGCTGCAGAGCCAGTTGACTAGACAATACCATCAAGGTGAGTCTTCAACACTGATCATCTCCTCTTCTCCTACAAGACCTCCACCTACTATCCCTATCATTGAGTTTCCACCATCTCTAGCACCCTCCAACTCTCAAATGATTGAAAGCACTCCCCAAGAATTAGAAAATTTGAAGCAGGCTCAGGCCTTGTATGCAAAGAAGTATGAGGAGAGAGTAAGGGCTACAATTTCCAGTTTTGCAGATACAATAAATGCCTCATTGCTCTACAACAATGTAGGTAAAATTATGGAAATATGGAATGAGCTCAGGAGAGACAAGGCTATTTTGACGCCTATTTTTGACAGATGGAGGCCTAGGGAGCAAGATTTAAAGTTTATGTGTGTATCCTGTGATGAGGCAAGGGCCAATCCCATCATTAAATCCACTTCTGATGTCGCTAAAATTTTAATACAATTAGGAGCAGAGGTGGATAATGTGGATAGGAAGGTTAATCTATGCAAGAAGGAATACACTGACCAAGTTTTTGAGTTGCTCCCGGGAGTTTTTGCTAGCCCGGATCAATTAAAAGACAAACAAATGTGGCTCAAGGAGATAGAAGCTAAATTGTCAGCAAGAATTAAAGGAATTATTGATCTTGATGATGCTTCTTTCTTTGTTGTGACAATACAAGAGATAGAGAAAATTAAGTCGCATTATGCTTTTCTCAATTCAGAAGTCAACAAAATGAGAAATTCTTGGAAAAGGTTGACTAAGACTAAAGATAAAGAGATTAATTTCTCATGGTCAACAAAAGAAGTGTATAATGAGTGGACAATTAAATATGCCACCCATGATCCAGAACAGTTAGAGAGCGCCCCTGAAAAGATAGAAGAGGTTGCAACCGAACAAACTGTTGGAGAAACTGCAAAGGCTGAAAAGAGTTTGTAACTGCTTTAGCGAAAAGTTTGTAACCTCTTTACTCTGAAAGAAATGATTGTAACAAACTCTCCTCGAGAAGTCCAAAGCTTTGTGCATCCATGTTATAAATGGATACCAGGACTAGAGGATGAGAGATCGCAAAAATTGTAAGAAAACGCTGCAGAAATTTATCTGAGCTTTTCTAAGTCTAATGGAGAATCAAAATTTCTTGTAATATTTTTTGAACTAAATATCAATATACAGACCATCGGTTTTGAGTAAAGCTCTGTGTTGTCTTCAAGTTTGTTTACAAATTTGTTTACTATTTTCATTCTGAATAATCCAGGGTTGTTCTGTTTGAATGGAATTGCAAAGCAATTTTAGTAGAAGTGTTCGTTAGCTTTTCTCTTTAGGAGGGAAATTAAAGAGGTGGGGATCACTCATACCAGTAAACTCTCTAGAAGGAACTTTGAATTTTGATGACCATAGCTTGGTTTAGAATGCTTGAGTTCTTGTAGGTGTCAGGCATATACAAGGATTGATAGAAACCAAGCCGACGGGAAGTATAAAGATGTTTTGTTTGAGGAGTCTTATTTGAGTTTAGATGACTCTGTGACCTTGGATAAGGCACTGGTGTTAATTGAAGTTTTTTATTGCATGCTTTGTTGATCGAAATTCTTAACTTAAGTACAATTTCCATTCTTTGTTTTCAGTTGATTTCAAGGTGAATAGATCCACTAGTTTTTTGGACTAGTTTGTTGTGGGTTTATGTTTGAAAGCATGAATTTAATTCACAAAGGTATACCCACCTGGGCTCTGAGTAAGCCCGAAGTGTAGAAGGTCTAATCAAACCTTGTCATATGTTGTCTTGAGAATTTCCTTATCTTTGATGTCTCTTCTGCACCAAGCTTTAAACCATATTATTTTAAGGATGTTGAAGGGAATCAAATTTTGAAGACAACACTTTGGTTTGTGGAATTGGTTTAGATTTGTCATTCATTCTATTTAGATGCGTATCATGATCAGTTGGTTTGGGTTTTGATCACTTAGGAGCTATCATTTGTTCTAGTAATCCTTTTGGTTACCGGTAAGGGTTTTACCGGTAGTGCTTTGTTTAAGATCTTTTGAAGAATTCAAAAAGTGTTGATGGTGCAACTTCTAGAAGGTTATCATGATGCTGATGGCTATCATGTTCATGTTCCAATTGTTCATGGTGTTTCATTTGGTTTATGGCGACCTATTATGGGTCCCGTGTTATTTGGCTGGGTTATGAACTGATTTATGTAATGTGTGGGTTGATGCTCCCAATGCGTTACCAGTTGGATTTATTGATTGGATTATGTTGTTTCGGTCTCAGGCTGACTTGGTTGATATTTAGATTGCGGGTTTAAGTTTTGAATTTATTGTATCATCCTTCAAGTGGCCAACCTAATTGTTTAGGTCCCGGGTTGGTATAAATATGATGTAAGATCTCTTTGTAGATCATGGTATTATGGTTATGGTATGGGATATAGGATTATCTGTGTGTGAATAATGTTGAAATCATATGCAGATGTTTTGGTCGATCATAGGTGATTGAATTGGGTTTGTGGAAGAGGTTTCAGGCCTTCGGTATTGAGCTTAACCAGAACTGTACTCAAGCATAGGAGATTTTATACTTGTAGTTCAATCTTCATTCTCTATTGTAGTCCAATGTTTTCTGTAGTCAGTGAGGCTCTTGTTGTGATGAGAAGTGTGCTCTAGGATGTTGGCCTTCCTACATGTGCAAGCCCCTTACTGTAATATTTATTCATTTGATCAGTGGATAGATATTGCGGGTCTCCAATCCCACCATGGTTTTTCATCTTTGAGTTTTTCCATGTATAAATCTATGGTATTATAGTGTTCATCTTTGTGGTTGCATTATTACTTATTGTTAAATTCTTTTATGTTTACTTGTTGTTGAGTTGTTGTATTAATAAGGTTAAATTTCTCCATTCTGGTAGAACACTAATTCACCCCCCCTCTCAGTGTTCTTGGACTCTAATATTTATGTGTAGTCTATTGAAAGTGTATATAGTTGTATTGACAGCTTCCCTCCAATAAATATTAGAAAATTTATCTTTTTTCATCATAGTCCTTGCCGCATCCAATACGGTTCTATTCTTCCTTTCCACAAGTCCAATCTATTGTGGAATCCTAGGTGAAGAAAGTTGTCTTCCGATTCCATTCTTCTCACAAAAGTTGTTGAATTAACCAATTGTAAACTCACCGCCTTGATCTGATCTCAAACACTTTATCTTCAGTCCTATCTCAGTCTCAACCATATCTTTAAAGATTTTGAATTTCTCAAAAGCTTTAGATTTTTCTTTCAAAATGCTACCCACGTCATTCTAGAATAATCATCAATAAGTGACATAAAGTATCTTTCACCTTGAAAACTTTTAGTCCTTTTCGGTCCACACAGATCAATATGAATAAGATCAAAAATTTCATTAGATTTATCATGTATGCTTCTAAAAGAAGTTCTGACTTGCTTGCCCATTTGACATTCTCTACATACCAGATTATGAGGTTTGGCAATTTTGGGAAAATCACTAACAACCTGTGTTGAACTGATCTTCACTATATAATCAAAATTTACATGAGATATCCTCTTATGCCATAACCAGATTTCATCAATCTAAGAAATCAAGAAAGCTTTCTCACCGGAGTTCAAATGAAAGATGTTTCCATTGGTTTGAGTTCTGGAAGTCATTTCCAATCCAGATCTATTGATGATCTTACATTTCCCATCCTTGAATTATAAATAAAATCCTTTATCCACCATCTGACCTACACTTAAAAGATTATGCTTTAAGCCTTCAACATAATAAAAATTATCAGTGTTAGTCTTACCATCCAATGATATTTTTCCCTTGCCATTGATCCTACATGCCTTGTTGTCTCCAAATCTGACTAATCCGCAATCAAATTTTTGTAGTGATAGAAATTTTCTATTGTCACCAATCATGTGATGCGAGAATCCACTGTCTATAACCCATTCATCCATTTCTTCAATGACAAGTTCCGAAGAATAATCCTTGATAGCAATAAAAACCCAGTCCTTACTGGAGGAAGCTCCATTACCGGTTCCACTCACAGGTTCATCATCATCATCATCAGTAATACTAAACTCATCATTAGCAACATAATAGCATTATTTATCCTTATTCCTTCTGAATCTAGGTTTGTTCTGATATTCTAGATTAGGCTTATAACTCTTAACAAATCTTTCATGATTCCTAGCAACTCTTTCAGGGCATCTAGAAGTAGAATGACCAATCTTATTGCATGAAAAACATTTAAAAGGGACTTTTCCTTCATACTTACTTCTAGCTGGTCCTTTAGGAATTCTTCTAGCAACTAGGGCTTCCATCTCTTCAAGTTCTCTTTCTTCTCTTTCAATGTCCTCCATATCTTTAGCATACATCTCCTTCCAATCTATCTTTTTCTTATTGGAGGCAAATGCTTTAAATACAGTCTCAATTTTAGTAGCACTATGATCTCCAAGTTCCTCAAGCTCAAAAGCAGTCAATTTCCCGAGTAGTGTATCTCTGGTAACATGGGTACTTGACATTATTCATAGTTCATTGATTGTAGTAGCCTTCATCTTATAAGCCGAAAGTAGAACTCTCAGAACCTTGGACACTATCTCATCCTCACTAATTGATCCATCGCAGCATTTGATTCCCATAACAATCTCATTTAATCTATCCATGAAATAACTTATCTTCTAATCTTCTTCCATATTCAAAGTTTCATACCTTACCCAGAAACCTTCAAGTTTTGCAATTTTCACAGCTTGGTCACCTTCATAAAGAGTTTCAAGCTTTGTCCAGATCAGCTTTGCATTCTCCAAATCTATGACATTCAATAGCTTTTCACCAAATAGGGCACTTAATAATGCTTCTTTTGCTTTGACATCATTTTAAGCCTTCTTTTGTTCATTAGCAGGTCTCAGTGTTCCAAAATTAGGATCATGAGATATATGCGTTTTCTCCACTATCTCCCAAACTTCAGTTCCAAGACAACTGAGATGAATCTTCATTCGCTCCTTCCATATTTTGTAATTTGTACCATCAAATATGGGACTCTCCTTTCGATAGGGATTGAATGTAGAACTAGATGCAGTTGCCATCAGATCTCCTCAAGCGGTTAAGCTTTTGCAAAGAGAACCTTGCTCTGATACCAATTGTTAGACAGATCTGATACCAGGAGTAAACAAGGCGGGGGGTGAATCCATTTACCACTAGAAATATGAACTAATGGATATCAAAAAAATTAAACTAGAGCACAAAGGAACCAACACAATGAATAATAGAACATGAAAGCATAGTACACAAAACACCAATATTCTGATGTGGAAAACCCAATAAAGGGAAAAACCATGGTGGGAAACCCTACCCACAATCAAATAATACTTCTACAATAGTATGTGAAATTATAATGGGGATTACACTTACAATCAGGCCAACCACCTAGAGCTCACTCCTCATCACAAAAGGAAGTCTCACTGACTTACAAAAACATCGAACTACAATACAAAAAGAATGAACTGTGAAAGTAGCATCTCCTAATGCTTGATAAAGTTTCAGTTAAGCACATATGTCTACCCTACAATACAAAAACCTTCACCGAATGATATATCACTTGTTCACACAAAAACCTTCCTCTGATAATGTAGACAAAACCATCCATCCCATTCATATCCAAATTACATGAATAAGTCACCTATAAATACAAACCATCAACCTTATTGACAAGGCCGGCTAAACCCTAAACCCATAAACCCATAATAACAAAAAATACATTACATGGTATCACCAGACCAATATTATGATTTACATTACATAGCATGGACCTAAAATTAATTAACCAAATAATTTCATCCGCTGAAAAATCCGCTAAGACCAAAATCCAACACGCTTCACTAACTGATAGAAACCCTTAGTGAAGTAACACAGAAAGTCTAATCGGATCCAAATAGGACCACCATAACAGCACGCCAGGCAATGTAAAGTCACCAAACACTCGAAATATGATCAAGAAGAACCTTCAAAATGATAGAAACCAATTCCATAAACCAGACCAAAATCGTCTGACCAAAACACCAAATATCTCTTACTGGTAGAGCTAACTGGTACCGGGAAATACCAACCGGGAACATAAGCAATAGTTACCAGAGCACCAAAATATGAACCAATAGAATATGGAAAACAAATAACCATCCAAAGTAACCATCCAAAACTGATTCCAGAGATCTGATCATACCAGA
The DNA here is from genome assembly GCF_030272615.1 of Cryptomeria japonica. NCBI lineage: Eukaryota > Viridiplantae > Streptophyta > Pinopsida > Cupressales > Cupressaceae > Cryptomeria > Cryptomeria japonica. Next base: position 497,768,242 of record NC_081411.1, read on the forward strand.
TTAGAATCATAGCCAAAACCAAGATGATCACCAAGACTAACTGGGATAGGTCCAACCGGGATACAGTGCTGACATCAATGACAACACTTAACCAAATCCAGCATATTTCCAACAATATGTATGTATGTATGTATCTATATGTATGTATGTATGTATGTATGTATGTATGTATGTAAGTATGTAGTATGTATGTATGTATGTATGTATGTATGTATATGTATTATGTATGTATATGTATATTTATATGTGTATATATATATGTATATATATATGTATATATATGTATATATATATATACACACACACACATGTACATACATAAATATGTGTATATGTACATAAGTATATGTATGTATGTATGTATGTATGTATATGCATATATGCATGAATATATATATATATAGTTATGTATGTATATGTATGTATATGTATGTATATGTATGTATATGTATATATATGTGTATATATGTGAACATATATGTATGTATGTATCTTTGTATATGTATGTGTGTATGTATGTATGTATGTATGTGTTAGAGTATAATGTCATAATGCAATAATATTTGCAAGCTCAATCAAAATGTACAAGTGTCTATAACAAAATAGAGTCAACTAGTGCTCTCTCTGTCCTTGACATTTGTGGCCCCGAGTTGACCACTAGCTAAAGTACTTGCCCTTGGATTCCCTAATGGTGGTGGTGGCATCGGTGGTGGTCCCGTAATACCCGGGCCCAACTAGAAATAGCCTATCATTGAGTCTGACTATGTGACCTATAGCTAGGTGCTCTTTGTTCCTCAAAGATGATTCTCTCATAAAGAATCCTCTACTATCTAGTCTCTTGACCACCCCAATAAATTTGGCTAGCTAAATCTATGATACTGCAATTAGCTATAGTATCAATGAATGTTGAGGATCTCTCCTCATCCCTCTATGATCTAATCATAATAGCATCTTGCTTTGCAATCAATTTGTCCCTCCTCACCTTTCACTCACCCTATGTCTAGATCCATAAGGCCCTATCCTCAGCTCTAGCCCTCTTTTCTACAACTAAGTATACCTATAGCTTTGCAAATTGAGTCTGTAATATTTGTATTTGTGCCCTAGCAATCTGTATCCAAGATCTAGGCAATATCATCACCCACCTGTATATCCTATAGCTCAGCAGCATGAACCTACACATCAGACATTATAACATCATCATCCTCATCCTAATCATTGTCATCATCCTCCTCATCATTGGAGTCTAAGCTATCTAAACTCAAGGAATCTAAAGAAGTATCATCAGAGTCATCTTCCTCCTCCTCCATCTCCCAAACCTCCTCTACATCAAGATCCATCCCCTCCTCATCCCCACCTATCGCTATTTATGGTTCACTGAGGCAACCTAACCTCCATCTTTACCTTTATCACCTCCTACAACTTCATTCCCACCACCCCCGAATGCCTATCCCCCATCTCTACCTTCTTCTCCTTCAACATCCTATCCTCCATTACCTTCATCTTCGCCCCCATGTCCTTTGTGTCTGCCTGGACATCTCCTCCATCTTTGCCTCCACCACCATCACCATCTCCCCTCCTCTCCCTCTCCCTCTCCCTCTCCCTCTCCCTATCTATCTACCCCTACCTCTATATCCTCCACATCCACCATCATCCCCATCATCTCCCTCATCTTTCCCACCTCATCCATGTCTCATTTGTCAACCAATAACACCAACGATAGGAACTATAGGGTCTGTTAAAGGTATAGGCCTCTGTGTCATCTACCATAGGTCATACTATGGTGTGTTTCCTACATTAAAATTATAGATTACCATCCCCACTACATGAGATGAAAACTAGTGAACTCAACATATGCAACCTATGGGCTAATGCATGGCCCCCAATATGTAACCTCTCTCAAACATTGCATAAAATAAGTTGTACACTATGGTACTCCCTATACCTTGTTGAACTATCTCAAGACTTGATCTGGAAAATATTTCTATAATACTTTGCGATCCCACAGTCTAGCCAATCAAATACCTTTGTTGTTTGTAGTATGGCAAATATTGTGCATCATCATCCCACCCAGGATAGTCTCTATATGATCTCCAATTAAAATGCTATTGTATATCAATATCATATCATTATTAAATGACATGAACCATGCATCTCTAACAAATTGCACTTGAATTACTTATAAGCATAAGGTTGTCTAGCCTCCAACTATGCACCAACTACTGATATGAACACTATTTTATGCTCCCAAGCCTATGCGTGAAGGAGTGTAATACCAAAACTAATAGACTGAGACCCTAAATATGCCACTGAATGCAAATAATAGTATAACATCACCAGTACATATGACCCCCAAGCATAAACACTATAATAATCTACCATGTCCTCCAATACTTGACCCCAACTGGTAGAAAAACCATGATTTTGTTTGTTTGGAACTAATGTGCTAGAAATCAAGCTACACAATACTACACTATACCTACCATATGATGTCAACATAGACCTCCAACTAATTAGGGTGTCCTACCCTATTGGTCGTGGTCTTTTCCAACTTCAAATGTCTTGTAGTTCACCTGTATGAGCCCAAAACTTCTCCAAACTACATATTTAGGATCTTGATCGCATTATCAACAAATTGACCGTCAAATTAAAAAATCAACCAATTTCCCAAGGGGGCACCATAATACCCTATTATCGTTAGGGCATACTAGGGCAAATTTTTCTTGATTATTCTTTTCAAAACAATGTCAAAAAACACATTGTTTCAAAGAGGGGCAAAATGTAGAGATAAATTTTTCTATGCCTACAAATATCAATGCCACTAATTATTCTTCTTTTTTAATAAAATAATTTTAATTATCTCATTAATCAAACTTCATTCTTCTAAATTAATATTCCCCTTCCATTTCAAATTAATAATTCAAATTTTCATCTTAATCATTAAATCAATTTACCATTTTCCCTCTAAATTAATTAAATAATTTTATTATTCGGTATCCTAGGTTTTGATTATGATGTAAAAAACCCCTATGAATTTTTGTTCAAATTTGGTCTTTAACTCTCTAAGTTTGTTTTTTGAGGCAATTGTTTGCCTCATTAGTCTTTTGGGATCTTTCTAGTTTTTTTCCGATCCTAGTTTTGGTGGTTAATTTGAAAAATTAGCTCAAAGTTGTCTTTTTAAGTCTTTAGGTCTCTTGGTGTAAAATCGGAGTTTAATTACAATATTTCACTGCCTTTATTCTTTTGGTGCAAAGTCAAAGTTTAACTCCTACATTGCACCTTCTAGTATTTTTTAGGTGCAATTCGGACTTATAAGCCCAAATTACACTTCTTTCAGTTTTTTTATGTAAATTGGACTTATAGGTCTGAATTGCACCTTTTTTTTGTGTTTTAATGTGCATCTTTGCGTATTTTGGGGTTGTAAACATGAAATACACATATGGATGTATTTTGGGCTTACAAATCCAAAATACATATTTATTTCGCACGATTTGGCTCATTTATTGTTCTAAGTATTTGTTCTCTTTTTTATTTCTTCTTCTTTTAAACTTCCTTTTAGGGTCTTTTTTCGCCTTCATTTGTCTTTTAGCATTTGAGTTTTTGTCGTCTCGAGGAGCTTTTGTAGGATTGAAGTCATTCTTTCCTTCCTCTCTATCGGGTAAGTTTCTTTGTTTTCCCATCCAATTGCTAGGGTTATCATGATCTTCCTGTTGTTTTTGAAACACCATTATTTCTAGTGTATGTCAAGGTTACGACCCATCATGCACCAAATTTCAAATTGTAATGGTGTATGGCAAGTCGTAACCCTGACATAAACCATTTTTAAAATACCCTTAGCCAAAGATTTCTTTCATTGAAACACGTTGGATGTCAAGGTCATATTAACCTCAACATACATTATGTTTCATATGGTGTATGCTGAGGTTATTGCCTTGACATGTGTTAGCATTATAAGTTGTGTTTGTAGTGTATGGTGGGGTTATGACCCTAGCCTACACAAAATTCTTCCCACTTGGTATGTGTCAAGGTCGTAGTCCTGTCCTACACTAATGTTGATACATAGTTTATGCAGACAACATTCTTTCAGTGTATGTTAGGGTTGTAACCTCGAGCTACACCAAGGTTCTTCCCTTTGGTGTATGGTGGGGTTACAACCCCGACGTGCATGTAAACCATTGGCATTTCCCTTCTTTTTTGTAGTGGTGTAAGTTGAGTTTGTAAACCCAATTGCCGCCATTCACTTTTGTTTGATCCTCCCAAGGTGCAAATCAAGGTTACAAACCTAATTTATACTAATATGTTTTTCAAGATTTTTAAATGCAAAGAAAACTTATGTCTGAAATGGATCTTTTTCGATCCACACCTATGTTAGGTGTAAATTGGGTTTGTAAACCTAATTTGTACCTAGTGCACACACATGTATAATTGTTGGTATTTTGGTATGGTTTTGTCATTGATGTCAACACCTACTAAAACACTAGCACTTTGGAGATCCAAAAGGATTCACCGACAAGCAAGTAACTATTGCACAGTTACTGGTATATGGTTCATCGGCAGGATATAATGATCACCGACACTTGGAATTATGTGGAAGACACTTGGTAATGTTGAAGACATGTTTTGGACATCTTGTCCTGGAGTTTTGTTCATTGGTATATTCATATTTGCATATTTTCTTTTACCGACAAATAGGTCCAAGGTTACCTAGGGTTACACCGACAGGTTTATCTTTTCTAGATCAGCATGGCATGCTAAGGAAATGATTAATTATTGTTCTAAATGCATTAAGCTGACATGTTCAATCAGTTATTGCATCGGATATTATATTGTTTGTAAAATATCTTTATTGTAATATCTTGTAGAGCCGACTTACTAAAATTGGTCTTAGGTTATGGTATAAATGTAAGATCGAATGTGGGAATGCAAAAAAGAATTGTGTGAAGGTATATGCAAGATTAAGTAGAGTTATACATGAAGACATCATTTAAAGGTGAAATTAGGTTTTTGTGAAAGCATATCAGCATTACACCGGTACTGAATCTAGCATATGAAGATGTTATTTTGTGTAGTACATTCTTATTGGATTTAACCATCCAATTGTAGTCACTGTGACTCCCATTTTGTGATTGACCAGTGAGCTCTAGGCTGTTGGCCTTTCTGCATGTGCAGACCCCTTTTTGTACACTTACTATCTATAGTAGTATTATCTGATTATGGGTAAGGTTTCCCACCATGGTTTTTCCCCTTACAGGGTTTCCACGTACAAATATTGGTGTCACATATTGTGGATGACTTTGTGTTTATGTTTCATGCATTAATCTTTACCGGTATAGTTATTAACTATTAAAAATGTCTACAGACATACTTAACTGGTTTACCGATAGTAAGCATTAAGTTGGTTAAGTTGTTTTTGGTTTGAAATTAGTTGACAACTGATTCACCCCCCCCCCTCTCAATTGTCTCTAGGACCTAACAATTGGTATCAGAGCCAAGTCCTCTTTTGCAGAAGTTTAACAACTTGAGGAGATCCAATGTCTACTAATTATTTTAGGAAGGATAGTCCTAAACTTGATGGAACCAACTATGGCATATGGAAGATCAGAATGGAGACACATCTAAATTGCATTGGCAAAGATGTCTGCGAAGTTACAAAGAAAGGTTACACTGCTGTTGTAGCTGGTCAGCCCAGTCCAACTACCTTGGCTAAAGATGAGGAGAATGATTGCAAAGCAAGAGAAGCACTTTTGAGTGCATTATCAGATCAACAAATCATGGGATTATCAGATAGGTCTACTGCTAAAGCTATTTGGGATCATTTGGAAACACTGAATGAAGGATATTCCACAGTCAAAATTGCAAAACTTGAAAGGTCCTGGGTCAGGTATGAACATCTGAAAAATGGAAGAAGATGAAAGGATTTCTGCTTTTATGGAAAGAGTAAATGAAATTGTTTTGGGTATTAAATGTTGTGGAGGAACCTTAAGTGAGGGTGAAATTGTTTCAAAAATCTTGAGAGGATTGCCACCAGCATATAAAATGAAGGTTACTGCTATAAATGAGTTAAGAACAATGCCTAATACATCAGTAACTAGGGATACATTGATTGGAAAACTTTCAACCTTTGAAATTGAAGAATTTGGTCATGTTGCTACTACAAAGACAGATTTAGCCTTTAAAGCATCAACATCATCTGCTCCATCATTTGACAAATCTGATTGGAAAGCCTTTTATGCAAGAGAACTTGAAGAAAGTAGGAAAGAAAATGAAGAACTTGAAGAACTTGAAGCACTATTTGCAAGGAAAATGCCTAAAGGTCTATTTGGAAGTAAGTATGAAGGTAAAGCACCATTTAAATGTTTTAACTACAATAAGACTGGTCATATGGCTTCGAGATGCCCTAAAAGACATGCTAGACTAAGAGAAGAAGCTAGAAGGACATACAAGCCTAATCTTGAATATCAGAGATACATATTCAAGAAGAACAAAGACAAATCTTGTTACATTGCTGATGAAGGTGTGACTGATGATTCTGATGAGGATCCGACAGAAAATGGATGGGTTTTTGTTGCTATAACAGAAGATCAACCGGCACCTACTGTTCAACCGGTAGAACAAGCCCTAGCAGCTAAAGTTGAAGTAAAGGATGAATGGATCATTGACTCGGGATGCTCACATCATATGACAGGAGACAAGGTAAATTCTTGAACTTTCAAGAATACAATGGAGGTTTAGTAAGATTTGGAGATGACAAAGCCTATTCAATCAAAGGTAAGGGTACAATATCTCTTGATGGTAAGCATAACACTGACAATATCTACTATGTTGAAGGATTGAATCATAATCTTTTAAGTGTTGGTCAACTAGTTGAGAAAGGATTTTAGTTACAATTTAAAAATGGAAAATGCAAAATCATGAATAGAACTGGTTTGGAAATTGCAACCGGTAATCAAATTAGAGGTAATATATTTCATTTGAATAACAATGAAAAGACATGCTTGATTGCACATATAGATGAAAGTTGGTTATGGCATAAGAGACTCTGTCATGTAAACTTTGATTGCATGGTAAAGATCAGTACTTCTAAGGCAGTTAGAGATATACCTAAAATTGTCAAACCTCAGAACACAATATGCAAGGAATGTCAATTTGGAAAACAAGTTAGAGCTAGTTTCAAAAGTATTCCAGAAAAATACAATTATGCTCTTGATTTGATTCACATTGATTTATGTGGTCTAGCTAGAACTAAAAGCTTACAAGGTGATAGATATTTCATGCTAATCATTGATGACTATTCTAGAATGTGTTGTGTTACTTTTCTCAGAGAAAAATCAGAAGCACTTTTAAAGTTCAAACTATTCAAAGCAATGGTTGAAAATGAAACCGGTAAGAAAATCAAATGTTTAAGATCAGATCAAGGAGGAGAATTCACATCTAAGGACTTTAATACATTATGTGAAGTGAATGGAATCAGAAGACAACTATCAGCACCTCGGACACCACAGCAGAATGGAGTTGTTGAAAGGAAAAACAAAACTATCTTGGATGTAGCAAGAAGTATGTTATCAAAAGCAAATTTACCACATGTGTATTGGAGAGAAGCAGTAAGCACAATGGTCTATACATTCAACAAAGTTCACATCAAAGGTGAAACCGGTAAGACCCCTCATGAACTATGGTTTCATAATACTCCTACTCTTAAGTATTTCAGAATTTTTGGAAGTAAATGTTATATTAGAAGAGATGAGTATATTGGCAAATTTGATCCTAGAAGTGATGAAGGAATATTTCTTGGTTGTTCATCTAAGAACAAGGCATATAGATGTTTTAACAAGAGATTGCAGAAAATTGTTGAGAGTACAAATGTAAAAATTGATGAACAATTCAGAGGAACTTCAAGGTATATAGACTCTAAACCGGCAATAGAAATTGTGACAAATGAACCTACACCAAATCCACCAGTACAGAATGAAGATCCAATTACCCCGGTACCATCTGAGGATTCCACAATAACTAAAGAACAACAGCAAACAAAGACACCCCAGTATGTAAGATTGAATCATTCTGAAGATCAAATAATTGGAAACAAATTTAAAGGAGTTATGACAAGAGGAAGATTGGAAAATGAAGAGGTATGTCTTATTTCTCAAATAGAACCATCATCTATTAATGAGGCATGTGAAGATAAATTTTGGATTAAAGCCATGGAAGAAGAATTAGAACAAATTGAGAAAAATAACACTTGGACATTAGTTCCTCGACCTAAAGATAAAAATGTAATTGGAACCAAATGGGTATTCAGAAGCAAACTTAATGAAGATGGTAAGGTTGTCAGAAATAAAGAAAGACTAGTGTGTAAGGGATATTCTCATAAAGAAGGAGTTGATTACAATGAAACCTTTGCATCGGTAGCTAGAATTGAGGCAGTCAAATTATTTTTGGCTTTTGCAGCACACAAGAACTACAAAGTTTATCAAATGGATATTAAATGTGTATTTTTGAATGGAGATCTTGAAGAGGAAGTATACATTGAACAACTTGATGGATTTTCTTTCACAGATGATAATGACATGGTTTGCAAATTAAGGAAAGCTCTGTATGGACTGAAACAAGCCCCAAGAGCTTGGTATGCAAGATTGGATAAGTATCTTTTAAAGATTGGTTTTACTAAAGGAGATGTGGACAAAAATTTATATTACAAAATAAATAATGATGACATCTTGATTATAGAAGTATTTGTTGATGATATAATCTTTGGACGAGAAGATGGTTTATGTAAGGAATTTTCTACTAAAATGCAGCAAGAATTTGAAATGTCTATGATTGGAGAAATAAAATTCTTTTTTGGATTACAGATTTCACAAACTGACAAAGGTATATTATTGAGTCAATCCAAATACTTAAAAGAGTTACTAAAGAAATTTGGGATGGAGAACTCTAAACCGATAAGCACACCTATGACTACAAATGACAAATTATCTCAAAGGGATGAATCTACACCTGTTAATCCAACTAGATACAAATCTATGATAGGAGGTATACTGTATTTGACATAAACCAAACTTGATATTATGAATGTAGTATGTATTGTTTCAAGATTTCAAATTAATCCTAGAGAAAATCATGAATCAACAGTAAAAAGGATTTTCCGGTACTTACAAGGCACTTTAAATCTTGGATTATGGTATCCTAGAGATGAAAACTTTGAATTATGTGCATACACAGATGCAAATTGGGTAGGAGATGTGGATGATAGAAAAAGAACCACCAGAGGAGCATTCTTTCTTGGAAAGAGATTAGTTTCTTGGTTGAGTAAGAAACAAAGTTGTACATCTTTATCAACAGCAGAATCAGAATATGTTGCAGCAGCAACTAACTGTACACAGGTACTATGGCTTAAGCAAATGTTGAAAGACATAAAGGTAAAATGCAAGGAACCTATTAACATATATTGTGATAACACTATAGCAATTGATATATCTAAGAATCTGGTATTACATTCTAAAACAAAACAAGTTTCTATCAAACTAAATTTTCTAAGGCAAAAAGTTGAAGAAAAGGAGATAAAACTGGTTTATGTGAATACTAAAGAACAGCTTGCAGATATTTTCACAAAACCTTTGCCTAAGGAGACTTTTTAATATCTCAGAGATCATCTTGGAGTCATACCACCACTGGTAGAGACATAGACAGTTGATGATTGTCATCAGCTGGCATTATTAACAGACAAATCTTTTACTCCAGTCTTTGATGAGGAAGCTACTTCTCAGGGGGAGTAGTTGGTATTTTGTATATGAACTTGGTATTATTGTAACTTTGGCATTTGATGTCAAAGGGGGAGATATATCTATGAAAAAACACATTATCTTTTGGAGAAATTGGTATGGAAACTTTAGAAAATGCATGTTGCTCCCAGGGGGAGAAATTGTTGTTTAGAAGAGATTATTACTCTATGTATTCTGGTTATGATCTTTTTAGAGATTGTTGGTATTTGGCATTTTTGTTTTGGCACTTTGATGGTTTTTCCATCTTGTGTTGCCATCAATGCCAAAGGGGGAGATTGTTGGTATTTTGGTATGGTTTTGTCATTGATGTCAACACCTACTAAAACACTAGCACTTTGGAGATCCAGAAGCATTCACCGGCAAGCAAGTAACTATTGCACAGTTACTGGTATATGGTTCACCGGCATGATATAATGATCACTGGCACTCAGAATTATGTGGAAGACACTTGGTAATGTTGAAGAAATCTTTCGGACATCTTGTCCTAGAGTTTTGTTCATTGGTATATTCATATTTGCATATTTGCTTTTACCGACAAATAGGTCCAGGGTTACCTAGGGTTACACCGACAGGTTTATCTTTTCCAGATCAGCATGGCACGCTAAGGAAATGATCAATTATTGTTGTAAATGCATTAAGCCTACATGTTCAATTGGTTATTGCATCGGACATTATATTGTTTGTAAAATATCTTTATTGTAATATCTTGTAGAGATGACCTACTAAAATTGGTATTAGGTTATGGTATAAATGTAAGATCTTAAATGTAAGATCGAATGTGGGAATGCAAAAAAGAATTGTGTGAAGGTATATGCGAGATTAAGCAGAGCTATACATGAAGACATCATTTGAAGGTGAAGTTAGGTTTTTGTGAAAGCATATCAGCATTACACCGGTACTGAATCCAGCATATGAAGATGCTATTTTGTGTAGTACATTCTTATTGGATTGAACCATCCAATTGTAGTCAGTGTGACTCCCATTTTGTGATTGAGTAGTGAGCTCTAGGCTGTTGGCCTTTCTGCATGTGCAGACCTCTTTTTGTACACTTACTATCTGCAATACTATCATCTGATTGTGGGTAAGGTTTCCCACCATGGTTTTTCCCCTTATAGGGTTTCCACGTATAAATATTGGTGTCATGTGTTGTGGATGACTTTGTGTTTATGTTTCATGCATTAATCTTTACTAGTATAGCTATTAAATGTTAAAATTATCTACCGGCATACTTAACTGGTTTACTGGAATTAAGCATTAAGCTGGTTAAGTTGTTTTTGGTTTGAAATTAGTTGACAACTGATTCAGCCCCCCTCTTAGTTGTCTCCGGGACCTAACAATAATGGGGTTACATACCTGATTTACACACAAAGGCAATTTTGTTCGATCAATAAATTAGGGTTTTTGAAACCATAATAAGGTGATTTTGATAAGATAAGCATAGTGATGATATTGTAGTTGCAATCATAGTTAGATGATGGAGCCATCTCCAAGAAAAAAATCTATGAAGTTCAAGAAACAAGACCCTCATCCGGTCTTCACATCTTCATCTGTATCCTCTAATATTGACAACATTAGGGATACAAAGATAGGACACATAGATCTTGAAGAGTTTCTCAAGAGAGTAAAAGAGCTACCTTGAGTACTACAAAATGGAGACAACCATTAACAGTGGCATTCACTGAGTTGCAACTTTACCAATGTTACTGCAGAACCCTGAGTTTGTGTTAGCATTAGCTAATAGGTATGATCCAATAAGCACATTTGTTAAGGATGCGGAGGTAAAGAAAACACTCACTGGGCTAGCTGAGGATTCCTTTAACACCAATCTGAAATGTCCAAGCATTGATCAGTATGACAATATTGACATACAGTTAGCATAAACATACTATGAAAACAATTCAAATAAGTGTAGAATAAATATCAATGATAATTTTTTGAAGACTCCAAGGCCTACTATCACAAGATGGCCTAAGACTATTCATCGAAGTGACTTCATTGAAGAGGTAAATGATTTGATTACTCTTCTTAGTAGGGTGAAAGGGCTTCATGTTTCAGATACTTATCATAAATGGATGTATCAATACATTCATATCATCTAGAAAAACAAAAAGAAGATCTTTTGGGGTAAACAAATAAGTGATGCGTTGTGTGAGAAACTTGCCAAAGTCCCTACTACTTTGAAGTTTTGTATTTCATACCTAATATATGCAACAATCTCAATGAGGCATTTTCTAGGTTTATCTACTACAGGAGATAGGATTCAAATTCATGTATACCAATACCACTCTCAATTGACTCTGAAGAATAGAATACATTAGTTTAGGAAAGTAAATGATGTCTTCTATCACTACATGTGCATGTTTGATAGGGAAATCCAGAAGAAAAGGGTGTTACATGAAGCCTAGAATATGGTAAACTAGTATGAGTGTATGTTCCAATAACTTCCCACTTTCACCTTATTGGCATTTTGGCATTAAGCTGTCATTGATGTCAACCAGTTTGGCAAGGTCACCAGTAAGAAGGAAGGAGTGACCAGTATGATGGCAATTCATATGAGTGAGCAGATAGAATGAAGGCTTACCGGTAAGGCATAAACTGGGATGATGACTGTGTATATTAACTTGTTGAGTAAACAACCGGTAGAGCAATACATCGGTCTTGAGGCTGGCTTCCCATTTTTGATGAAGAGGAAGAATGTTAAAATATCACAAACCACCGGAGGTGAAGATGTGTCACTGGTATAGTGTGCACTGTCGGTTAGCAAAAGAAGAAGGTCTCACCAGTAAAGGGATGTACCAGTATGAGTTTGTTGACTGATCAAGTATGAATTGACTATGTGTCGGTGAGCTAAGTGATTGACCGGTGTGATGCCATGTGGAGCTGAGGTGGCAAACATGTAGAGGTTGGTGAATCCTCCATTGACATGGTTGTTGAAATAGCTAGTTGACATTAATGAAATAACCATAAATCACAAGATTGAAATTGATTGATGCGACTCGAGGAAGAAAGGATAACAGAGGAAGATTAGGGAGCAGTTGGCTCTTGGATCAATGCAAAGGAAAATTAATTAAAAGATGACCTCGAAAAGGAAACAATTGAGCATTTAATGAGTTGATAGATTTCAAGGTAGGAAATCTTGCAAGTATGCATTGGGAAATGGAAAACGTGTACAGATGCATCCCCGGAGTACTAGTGATCGACCCAAGATAGAATGGATTGGATCTCATGCAGATTGTGTTGGAAAAAGGAAATCCTAACTTCTCTGAATTTGAATTATTTCTTGGCGGGAAACCATGGTGATAAAGATATGAGCTCGAGACTGAGCAAGTTGATGCTGCAAAGAACAAAAAGAGGAAAGAGAGATTAAGTGTAGAGAAGAATTTTGGCCTTAGAATTTACTCTAAGAAAGTTGCAGAGTAAGTGAGCAAGCAAACTGGTGAGAGGGTTTAACCAGTAATGATTGGGTACTAGTATAACTATAGTTCAACAGTTAATAAAACCAGCGAGGTGTGATAGAGCAAGGTAGAATCCAAGTGTGTCATAGTGTGTGGTTAGATTGTGATAGAGAGAGAGAGAGAGAGTGATAATAGAGGCAAAGAATCAGAGAGAGTAATCTCACAACCGATAGTGTGAGATCTAGTGGAGGAGAAAAGACTGTCAACCGGCAGTAGGATATTTGATCGAGAGTTGCAGAATTCATTTGCAACAAGAAGCCTAAACTATATCTAAATAGTATTTCAATATACGTCACCAAGTTGGAGCTTGGTATAGGGGTTGGTGCTCCTTGGGTTGGTGCCCTAAATCTTTGTAATCCAGTGTTTTACTTGCGAGGCTGGATTGGAGCAGTAGTCTCCAATAGTTTTTCTCATCGAGGTTTTTCCCATATTGGGTTTTCCTCATACATCTAGTGTTGTGGGTTGCAATTGTGTGTTTGATCTCTTTTGTTTTCTTTTCTATTTTACCAGATTGAGTGTTTAGTGCTTAAGTTAACAACTAGTGTTCTGAAGTTGTTTTTGAAAGTCAAAATGTTTAGCAACTACTGATTCAACCCCCTCTTAGTGGTACTCTGTGTTCAACAATTGGTATCAGAGCATAGGTTCCCAGTTATTGTTAAACCTTGGGTAGACTCTGGACTTTTAACACAATGGCAAGAAATAAGTCTTCTTCCTCAAAAGACCCTATGTTTGATGGATCTAACTATGCCTTCTGGAGTAGATGAATGGAGACCTATATTTCCTCCCTGGGTTTTAATGTGTGGATGTCTGTCAAGAATGGGTATGTTGTTCCTAGTTCTCCTCCCACTAATCTAGATGCCAAAAATGAATACGAGAACAAGGCAAAGGCCAAACATGCTATCTTGAGCGGGTTGTCTGATAATGAGTTTGTCACAGTCATGCATTATGTTTCAACAAAGGAGACGTGGGATAAATTGCAGATGTTGTTTGAAGGAGATACAAAAGTCAAAGAGGCCAAGTTGCAAGCACTAAGGGGCCAACTTGAAAGAATCAAGATGAAAGATGATGAAAAGATTGCAGACTATCTTCGCAGATTTGATGAAACTATGAACGCCATCAGAGGACTTGGTGAAGAGATTGCAGATGAGAGTCTTGCCAAGAAGGTACTTAGATCTCTCACACCCAAGTATGATACTAAGGTTTCTTCCATAGAAGAATCCAAGGACCTGAAGACCTTTACAATGGATGGGCTATTTGGCTCTCTGATAGCCTATGAGATGAGAACAACTGGTGATACTTCCTTAAGGAAAGAAGCAGCATTCAACATCACCAAAAAGGGCAAAGAAGCTGCTACTCAAAGAATCCAATGAAGATTTTGATGCAGAAGTAGCAAACTTTGTTAGGAATATCAGAAGAGGATCCGACCGATATAAAGGAAAGATACCACTTAAATGTTTCAACTGTAGGAAGGTCAGACACTTTGCTACAAATTGTCCTCACAAAGAAACTAGTGGAGATGAGTCAAGAGAGTTCAGAAAATATGTTGGCAAAGATAAAGAAAGGAACGACTACCAGCAAGGAAGGAGAGGCTACCAGAATTAGAATAGCCTATATACTATTGAGGATGATACCATGAGAATGACAAAAAAGTCAATTTCTTCATGGCACTTGGTGAGCTAGTTGATGAAGATGAGGAAGAGGAGAATATTGAAGATGAAGTGGATTTGGAAGGTGAAATTATTAGTGCTCTTGAGGAATTGGGTAAAACAAGAAGAGAAATAAAAAAGGTCAAGCTTGTTGCAGTAGATGAACAAGATCTCTTGAAGCAATCCCTAGATGAGTCCATATCTAACTTGAAATTGCAGCTAGAAGAAACTAATAGGATATGTGAAGCTACATCCTCTGATCTGACAAAAAGGGAAAAGGAGCATCAAGAGTTGGAAGCAGAAATAGTGAAGCTCAGAAAGGAGCTTGAAGAAAGTAAGCAAGAAATAAAAATACAGAGCAAATATGAAGGTAGCACCGAGGCCTTAGACAAGATGTTAAGCAAACAGAAGCAATCCAAAGACATTGGTGGCTTAGGCTTTGAAGAAGGTCAAAGTTCAACCCACAAAGATAAATCCAACAAAGAAATAAAGTTCACCTCTTCCTTTGAAGGAGAAGAAAAGAAGACATTCACTATAGGCAAGGATACTAGCAAAAAGACATATGTAGATACTATTGGAAAATGCCACTCAAATTGGTATACAACAATGAACAGGAGGCCACACTTCTCATACCAATATGCAGATCTGAGGAGAAATGCAAGAGTTGACCATGAAGGATTCACTAGATTCAACAACATGAAGGGAAGACCCCTGATGAGGTAGTCCAATTCAAGACCAAGGCAACCTAACCGGTATGTTTCAAACTTTCACGGTTACTATTACTGGTGTAACAAATTTGGGCATCGAATAGCTGACTATAGATTAATCAATAATCCCTCTATGAGTTATGAAAGTAGAAATCCATTTAATGCAATCCAAGATATGAATGTTGTTTGTTATCAGTGCAATGGATATGGTCATAAGATTTTTGAATGTAGGAAGTATAAACTGGTACCCTACAATAATTTTAAGGATGTTCCTTTAAATGAAAATGTAAAATGCTATAACTATCAAGAGTTTGGACACATAGAAAGGTTGTGCAAAAAAAGGAAGATTAAGTAGAAGAAGACAAATCCTGATCAAGAGCTAGTAACAGAACCAGAGCACAATATAGCAACTGACAAGAAGAAGGAACTCAAACTGGTATGGGTTGAGAAAGAAAAAGAAAAGGCAGAATCAAGTCTCATAGTGCAAACTGCCTTACATGCCGAAAGGAAAAATCTATGGGTCGTAGATAGTGGTTTCTCCAACCACATGACTGGCAACAAAAATAAATTCATCAAACTTGAAGACTGGAATGGTGGTTCAGTAAGATTTGGAGACAACTCATCCATCAAAATAAAGGGAAAAGGCACTTTGAGTATTGATGGAAAATTGAAGGCACGTGATGTGTATTATGCGGAAGGCCTAAAACACAATCTGTTGAGTGTGAGTCAGATGTGTGACAAAGGTTATAAATTCACCTTTGACTCAACCGGTTGCCAGATATAGAAAGACAGTACTAGTCAAATTATGGCAGAAGGAAAGAGAACGGATGTCAATATTTATAATCTGAAGGAATGCTATGAATCCCAATGCATGTTAGGACATGTTGATGAAACCTAGTTGTGGCACTGAAGATTAGGCCACATAAACTTTGATAACCTAGTTTCAGTAAGCAGAAAGGGGTGTGTGAGGAATATTCCACCCATCATCAAACCGATAAGCACAGTTTGTGACGAATGTGTGAAAGGTAAGAAAACTAAGGTGAGATTCAGGAGAAAAGAGCACAACACCTCAAGACCACTTGAAATTGTGCATGCAGATCTGTGTGGTCCAACTAGGACAAGATCACTTGTAGGAGAAAGACACTTTATGCTCTTTATAGATGACTACTCAAGAATGACATGGGTCACCTTCCTGCAAGATAAGTCACAAGCATTTAAAAGATTCAATATTTTTAGGAAGATGGTGGAGAAAGAAAGTGGGTGCAAGTTAAAATGCCTAAGATCAAACCGGGGTGGAGAGTTTACATCAAATGAATTTGAAGATTATTGTGAAAAACATGGAATTAGAAGGCAATACTCAGCTCCTAGGACACCATAGCAAAATAGTGTGGTAGAAAGGAAGAACAAGACAGTCAAGGAGATGACCAGAACCATGTTAAATGAGGCCAGTCTATCAGACACATATTGGAAGGAAGTTGTTCATACTGCTGCATATACTTTGAACTGGGTTCAACTAAGAACAAACATCAGAATGACACCTTATGAGTTGTGGTGTGACCAAAAGCCATTAGTCAAATACTTCAAAGTATTTGGAAGTAAGTGCTTTATCAAGAAAGATATGGATGGTCTAGGAAGTTTTGACTCTAGGAGTGATGAAGGAATCTTCCTTGGTTACTCATCTAACAACAAGGCCTACAAATGATACAACAAAAGACTAAGAAGAGTCATTGAGAGTGTGCATGTAAAAGTTGATAAGGATATGCATAAAGGATGTCAACCATAGGTTAACCGGTATGATAATTTTGGTGATGAAGATGATGAAGCTCAGTCAGACATTGAACCAGATGAAGCATCCAAGAAGGATCCCAGCTGGTATGTACACCCGAATCACCCAGAAGAGAAAATTCTAGGAAATAAGAGTGATGGTGTGCAGACTAGAAGAAGACTTGCCCAGAATGATGAAAAAGTCAACCTTCGACTGAAGTTGAACCCAAAACATTCAATGAGGCCAATAAAAGACAAGAATGGATGGATGCCATGGAAGAAGAACTACAACAAATTGAAAAGAACAAGACTTGGAAATTAGTCCCTAGACCGAAAGACAAGAAAATCATTGGCACAAAATGGGTCTATTGGAATAAGATGAATGAAGAAGGTAAGATTGTTAGGCATAAGGCTAGACTTGTGTCCAAAGGTTACTCTCAGGTAGAAGGGATTGACTTTGAAGAAACATTTGCACCAGTAGCTAGATTAGAAGCAATTAGAATGTTTCTTGCCTTCTCTGCCTAAAAGGGCTATAAAGTATATCAAATGGATGTAAAATCTGCCTTCCTAAATGGAAATTTGGAAGAAGTATACATGGAACAACCAGAAGGGTTTCTGCTAGATGGTGATGAAACATTCATATGCCAATTGAAGAAGGCCTTGTATGGCCTTAAGAAAGCTCCTAGAGCATGGTATTCAAGATTAGATCAGTACCTAAAGGAGAAAGGATTCAAAAATGGGAGTGCTGACAAAAATCAATACATAAAGAAAGATAGGAACCACATGATCATTGTGGTTGTGTATGTAGATGAGATTATCTTTAGAGACAACAAGGAAACCCTCTGCAAAGAATTTGCTTATCAGATGTAGTCAGAATTTGAGATGTCAATGCTTGGTGAATTGACATACTTCCTTGGTTTGCAGATATTACAACAAGATAAGGGAATCTTTATCTCACAAATCAAGTATGCAAAGGAGATGTTGAAGAAATTCCAACTGGAAGATTGTAAACTGGTAAGTACTCCTATGGTGACCCACAGTAAATTGAGCAAGAATGATGAATCACCGGTGGTGGATCAGACTCTATATAGATCCATGATAGGCAGTCTATTGTATTTAACTGCTTCTAGATTGGATATAGTACAGGCAGTATGCATGGTGGCTAGATTCCAAGCTACACCTAAGCAGTCGCAAATGAATGTTGTAAGAAGAATCTTTAGGTATCTACAAGGGACACTCAGTTATGGATTATGGTATTCTAAGGAAGGAGATTTTATCTTGAAGCATACACCGATTATTATTGGGTAGGTTGCATTGATGATCGGAAGAGCACAAGTGGTAGTGCATTCTTTCTAGGTGACCGATTGGTCTCATGGCATAGCAAGAAGCAGGACTTAGTCTCTCTATTTACTACTGAAGCTGAATACATTATTGCTGCTACATGCTACTCTTAGGTGCTTTGGATGAAGCAGACCCTCAAGGACATACAAGTGGACATCATTGATCCTATTCTCATCCAATGTGACAATTCAAGTGCAATCAACATAGCAAAGGATCCAGTGATGCATTCCAGAAAAAAGCACATTGCTATCAAGTATCATTTTCTCAGAGAGAAGGTTGAAGGACAAGAGGTGAGGATGGATTATGTCCCTATCAAAGAATAAGTAGCAAACATTTTCACCAAACCATTACCGGTAAGCACTTTTGATTATCTCCGACACAAGTTGGGAGTTGTGTCATCTACCTAGAAAGGATTTATGTGGCTCGGGGGGAGTTGATAGTGGTCAAAGGGGGAGCAATGTATGTATCAAAGGGGGAGTGCACAGTACCCTTTGTCATTGTGTTAAAGGGGGAGAAATGTACTGCTATGAAGTGTCTTGCGATAAGTTGACATCAATGTCAAAGGGGGAAATTGTTGGCATTTTCACATTAAGTTGTCATTGATGTCAACCGATTTGGCAAGGTCACCGGTAAGAAGGAAGGAGTGATCGGTATGATGGAATTCATATTAGAGTGAGTAGATAGAATGAAGGCTTACCGGTAAGGCATAAACTGAGATGATTATTGTTTATATTAACTTGTTGAGTAAACAACCGGTAGAGAAATACATTGGTTTGGAGGTTGGTTGTCTATTTTTTATGAAGAGGCAGAATGTTAAAATATCACAAACCACCGGAGGTGAAGATGTGTTACCAGTATATAGTGCATTGCCAGTTAGAAGAAGAAGAAGGTCTCACTGGTAAAGGGATGTACCGATATGAGTTTATTGAATGATCAAGTATGAATTGACTATGTGCTGGTGAGCTAAGTGATTGACCATTGTGATGCCATGTGGAGCTGAGGTGGCAAACATGTAGAGGTTGGTGAAGCCTCCATCGACATGGTTGTTGAAATAGCTAGCTAACATTAATAACATAGCCACAAATCACAGGATTAAAGCTGACTGACGCAGCTTGAGGAAGAAAGGATAACTAAGGAAGATCAGGGAGCAATTGGCACCTGGACCAATGCAAAGGAAATCTGATTGAAAGAAGACCTCAAAAAGGAAACAGTTGAGCATTTTATGAGTTGACAGATTTCAAGGTAGGAAATATTGTACGTGATTGCTATCTTTAGCAAGTATGTATTGGGAAATGGAAAATGTGTATAGATGCATCCCTGGAGTATTGGTGATCGACCCAAGATAGACTGGATTGGATCTCATGTAGATTGTGTTAGAAAAAGGAAACCCTAACTACTCTAAATTTGAATTATTTCTTGGCAGGAAACCATGGTGATAAAGATATGAGCTTGAGACTGAGCAATTTGATGCTGCAGAGAAGAAAAAGAGGAAAGAGATATTAAGTGTAGAGAAGAATTTTGGCCTTAGAATTTATTCTAATAAAGTTGCAGAGTAAGTGAGCAAGAAAACCGGTGAGAGGGTTTAACCGATAGTGATTGGGTACCGGTATAACTACAGTTCAACATTTAAGAAAACCGATGAGGTGTGATAGCGAAAGGCAACATCCAACTGTGTCATAGTGTGTGGTGAGACTATGATAGAGAGAGAGAGAGATAGAGAGAGAGAGAGAGAGAGATGATAGAGGCCAAGAATTAGAGAGAGTAATCTCACAACTGGTAGTGTGAGATCTAGTGGAGGAGAAAAGATTGTCAACTGACAGTAGGATATTTGATCAAGAGTTGCAAAATTCATTTGCAACAAGAAGCCTTAATTGTATATAAATAGTATTTCAATATACATCACCAAGTTGGAGCTTGGTGCAGGGGTTGGTGCTCCTTGGGTTGGTACCCTAAATCTTTGCAATCCAGTGTTTTACTTGTGAGGCTGGATTGGAGCAATAGTCTCCAACAACTTTTCTCACTGAGGTTTTTCCCATATTGGGTTTTCCTCATACATCTAGTGTTGTGGGTTGCATTTGTGTGTTTGATATTTTTTGTTTTCTTTTCTATTTTATCAGCTTGATTGTTTAGTGCTTAAGTTAACAACCGTTATTCTGAAGTTGTTTTTGAAAGGTCAAAAAGTTTAGCAACCACTGATTCACCCCCCTCTCAATGCTACTATGTGTTCAACAAACCTATCTTAGAGTAGGATGCTATGATGATGAACCCTTCATGCTTCCTAGACATCCACCAGATAAAATTATGCTCATGGAGTTGGCTCATCAGATGGTTGTAGGGCATGAATGCTAGTTAGGTTCACACAAACTTGGTTTCAAATTCTCTCTCACCATTGGAAGATATTCAATCAATTCCATTTACAAGGCTAGATCCATGGACACAAAAATGAGAAGGGTAACAATGAGGTTATTCAAGGATAGGAAACAATTTTACTACATAGGTATGAAGAACAAGCTAAATAAGAGTTATACTTATGTTCACTATGTACAAGATATTTGGATTGGTTGTAGGACAAAAGAAGATATTAGAAAACTTGATTATTGTCATCTTACTATGGAGCAAATCGAGAACCTAAATCTAGTTGATATCTCTGAGGATCTTGAAGATGATGGAAATGTTCTACATCCAATGTATGAAATGAATAAGATTCAAAGTTCACCCTTACCCCGTATCCAGTGGTCTCAGAAGGAAAATACTTCAATAAGGACAAGGTTCCAAAATATTGTTACCGATACTAATGTCTGGTTAACACATAAAGGGATTCAATTGAAGCCTTTCAAAACTAGATCAGAGGATGATACTAGAAGACCAATGGGAAAATTATTTGAGTTTATAACCAAGAATAGGCAAGATTTAGAAACTCCAAAGGCTCCTAAATTCAAATTCACTATTGGAAAGGGTAAGTATAAGAGTCAAGAGGAACCCTCAACTCAAGATACTCAGATAGAGGAAAAATATGAAGAAGAATTTCTCAAGGAGGAGATACTAAAATAAGATGGTGAAGAGTTAGAAAAGGAACAAGAAGAGGAGTATGATGAGGAGGGGTTACCAGAATTTCCTAGTACTTCCTAGTTTGTGTAGACACAAGAAATCATCCATCATACATCTCATGATACTCCAGGTACAACTCCTCCTCTAGTGTCAGTTTCTAATATTATTCCTTTTGGTTATACCATTTACTTCTAATGTAGTGATTCATACCATTCCTTCCACAACAACCAATGATTCAGCTTTAGATACCCCATAGGACAATATTGAGAATGTGTTTCTTCCAAATTTGTTCGAAGTATCTTTTTCTATGTTAGAAGATTTTGATAAATTCATGTCAGAAACTGAGCTTGCACCCAAATTTTTGGTTATTGAGAGTTCCCCTCTACAATTGTAATTTCAACTCCTCTCATTGTGACCACAAATGTACAAAATCAAGAATTTTCATCTCAAGTATTGGCCAAAGATGATAAACCTTTACCACCTTGTCTAGTCTCCAATACCCCCAAGGGAAAGAAGTGGGCCATCTCCCTATATATCTTCAACTTTAGCTAGTTAATTCCTTTAAAACCCAAGGTTACAAAGAAGGCTGCAACCTTGTCTAGGGTGAAGGTGGATAAATCAATGAACAAGTATGTAGAACTAGTGATGCCTCCTCCAGATAAATATATTGACAAGATCCATCCCATGGATTATATTATCAATAGGATTGAATTGGGTAAGAAAAGTCATGAAGGAACTATTGAAGATGCTCAAACATGTTTTGATAACCTTGTGGATAGGTATAATGAGGAAAAGATCAAGAAGGAAAAAATGAAGAAACAAGTAGAACAAGTCACAAATGTGTTCATCAAGATAACAAAGTCCTCAAAGGTAATTGAACTAGTTATTTCATGAGTCGATGAACAAATTATCAAGCAGGTTGAGCAAGTCACTTAACAAGGAAGATCAGTGGGTGAATGGATAGATAAAATATTAAGCCAAGGAGCACATCTTCTATGTTTTGCAGTTGCATTAATCAACAACCTAGAGGGTGTCAAATCTGAGGTAGATAAAACATAGGATTTACTCTCATAGGAATTAGAAACACAAGAGAAGGACTTCAACTCATGGTTGAAGTTAGAAGATTTTCAATTTGATGTTCTATTTTATAATGGAGTTCTCTCTTCAAGGGACATGCATATTGAACAAAGGGAAGCATTAGAATATCATATGAATAATACATAAGTTCTCATCAAAGATATATGAAAGGCTCAAAAGGAATGTACTGAAAAAGGAAAGGAAATCAATGAAAAGGTATCATCACTTCCTTGCACATTCCTTGATGAGAATAAAAAGCATCTTCATGAAGATGTTATTTTCAAAGAATTCAGCTTGCTCATTGGAGAAGAGGTTGACAAAGAAATTTTATCTGTGTCCTCAATTGATAAGTTAATAAATATCCTAGTTAATTTGGATAACTCGGCGTCTCTTCTAAAGAAGCACAAAAGATGTTATGTTTGCCTTGGAGATTCTATCACTCGGGTCAAAGTTGTCAAAAGCCATACTCAAAGACCTGATGAAGAACAAATGAAGGTTGTTCTTCAAAAGTTCAAGGAATTCATGAAGCAAGATCATAATGGAGTGTCTAAGGACACTTAGTAGTTTTTTATATTTCTAAAGTTGTAGGTGCATTTTTGTAGTTAGAATTCAACACTTCAAGTGTCATTTTGTATTCATGCTTTTGCATCTAGAATATGCACAAGTTCTAAGTCAAATAGGACTCTTTTTTCACTTAGTAATAGTTTTTTGTAGCTTTCCTAGATGATCTCATTGACCCTCTCCTATATCTATGAGGGCTCATTGTAATTTTCATCTTTAATCTTATACAATGTGTTAGTGTAAATAAATATTCATTATGGATATTATTACACTTTACTTAAGTTAATTTAGGATAATGCATCTCTTCGTAGTTTGGATTTGAGACACTTAGGGAAGTGTGCACTTAAGGATATAGCTTGTAGGAGAAATTCCACCCTTTGTGGTCTTATTTTGCTGTTACACTCCACATTCGAAGTGTCATCCACCTCTTGTGGAATATTATATTATTTCTCCTACCTACCCCTAGTATTTCTTACCTACCCTTGTTTCTCATTGAGCCACATGTCATGATTGTGTGCTCGTATATCCATATGGCCTTGCCTATATAAGCAAGTCCATATTAATTGTATTGGTTAATCCAGTTGATCATTTGCATATTGATGAGAATACAGTTTGTTCTTGTCATTCTTTTGTCTCTCTTTTATGCTTGTCATTGTGCCCTTGATCTTGGCAAAATCTCACATGGTATCTGAGCTAGTCCAACTCTCACATGGTATCAGAGCCATTGGGGCTTCAATTGATTGGTTTTTGGAGACATCTTGGAAGGCTTCTATTTTTAGATTTGAGGGACAATGTTTTTGGGAGGCATATTAGAGTGGTTTTGACCTCACCATTGTGTCCAAGAGGCTGTTTCCATAAAAATCGAGTATAAACTCGACCTATTTTGGCGAAAATCAAATTTTGGGTGTTGGAGGAATTTTTTGCCCAATTCAGGCGATATGGTCAGCAGCACATAGTCAGCCACTCAGTCAGCACCCAGTCAACATTTATTGAAAAAAATTAGATCCATCTTTGTTGAGCAGTTTGGATTTTTGGGTCAACTTTGGAGGCTCATATCTTGCTCAATTTTGCTCCTTTTTGGGTGCAATTTTTTTTTATTTGGGCTAATTTTTCATGCTCTTTGCAGTGATGTGGTTATTTTCTAATTTTGGTGCACAGGTTTTTCAGAATTTTTGGATTCTCTCACCTATACATGTCCGATCCTCAATTTTGCAACTTCAAAGGCTTCATTTGAGCTCATACGACCTCCTTTTCAGTTGCCGTTTTTTTTGAAAGTGCATTTTTTTTGTCTACTTTCATAATCTATGATAAGATTTCATAGATTTTGAGTGGAAATTGCATTTTTAGATATTGGTCTTATTTGGCCTATTTGGTACTTGTAAATTGCTTGGATCTTAGTTTAGATCTCTTGCATTATTAGTTTGAGTCTTTTTTGGCCTTATTGAGGCAGTTGTAAAGTTGAAATTAGAAGTCCACTTTGCCATTATTTGCAAGTGGCCCATTATACACGCACTAAGTATAAAGTGCCAAATCATCATTTTTGGGGGGGTTCTTTGATTGAGTGAATGTGGGGGTGTCTTGTGTGATTGTGCCCCTCTTTCCTTGTGCTCTTTCATTTTTGTTTCAATGACTCCTCATAAATTTCCACCTTTAACTCCACACAAATATACATCATGGAAAATTAAAGTATGGAGCAAATTAATGGAAAAAGGTCTCATGCATTACATAGATGGAAAAATAGCAACACCACTTGATCTTAAGGCTAATCCTAATGCTCAGTTAGAACGGCTCACTAAGAATTGCACGGCCCTTGGAAATTTGCGTAAGTATGTATCAGATGACCTCATTTTTCACATTGAGAAGTGTACAACAATAAAAGAGGCTTGGGATTTGTATCAAAAATTGTATGGTCAAGTTGATGAAATTAGAGGGTACAAGATTGACAATGAGCTCACCAACTTGGATCCCAAGAGTTTTGATACAATCCAAGATTATATCACCAAAGAAAATGAGCTAAGAGCAAAGCTTAAGGATTGTGGAATTGACAAAAAGGATGCTCAGTTGATATTCAACTTGTTGGACAAGCTTGCACCAGAATATGCAGCATTTGTATCTAGCTTCCAAACTCATCGTTTGATAGTGGGGAGTTCCTACATTATGCCTTCATTTGATACTTTCGCAGAAATGTTGATATTGGAACAATCTAAGTTGTTGAACATAGGGCTTCTCAAGTCTTCAAAGTCCAAGGATTTGGTGGCTAATCAAGGGAGTCAAGGGAGTCAAGGAAAAGATTCTAACAACAAGAAGAAGAAATCTAAGTCAAAGCCATAGTAGGAAAAAGGGAAATCATCCTCTCCATCACAAAGAAATTTTTCATCCTCTTCCAAGAAGGGGACTCCACCTAAGAAGGATAAACCAACTTGTGCATATTGCAAGAAGTATGGTCATGATGAGCATCGATGCCACGCAAAGCAAGTTGATGAGTTAACTAATCTTCTTAAGAAAAACAACATCAACTTTCCATCTGCCTACACAAAGAAGGATTCATCTCCTTCCTCTTCCTCACAGTATAAGGGAAAAGGGCAAGCATTTGTGGCTACAACAGGTTCTTCACAACAGTGGATACTTGACTCGGGTGCCTCTTATCACATGGGTTCTACAAATGAGCAGTTTTCTTCATTGGAGCCATTTAAGGTACCTCACATTTACATAGGTGATGATACAAAAGTAGAGGTTGAAGGGAAAGGTTTAGTTGAAATGGATGATGGAACATTTGAGAATGTTCTTTATGTTCCTAACTTGTCTACCAACCTTCTCTCTATCTACCAAATCACTCACTATGGGAATGGGAAAAAAGTTGAGTTTCCACCTGATTCAATTTTGGTAAAGGAACTTGATGATGATGCCTTGGTAGCAATGGGACAAGTCAATGACAACTCAAGGCTTTATTCATTTTCCCACTTTGTGCCAAGTTATCCTTCTAGGGCCTTTCTTACTCATTCAAATTTAGAAAGTAAGCTATGGCATGAACGATTTGGTCACCTCAACTACCGCTATCTTCAGCAGCTCAGCACTAGAGACATGGTCATAGGTCTACCTCGAATCAGTTTTTCAGAGGGTGTATGTTCAAGTTGTTCCATGGGCAAGCATCCTGAGGAGAAGTTTGATAAGGGGAAATCTTGGAGAGCTTTGGAAGTTCTTCAACTTGTTCACAGCGATGTAGCAGGTCCATTTCCAGCACCTTCATTTAGCAAGGCCTGCTATGTCCTCACCTTCATTGATGAATACTGTTGCTTCACTTGGGTCTACTTTCTCATTCATAAGAGTGAAGTATCTGATAGATTTCAGGACTTCAAGACTCGCGTGGAGAAGAAATCCGGGAAAGTGGTCAAGATTCTTTGTACAGATAATGGAAGGGAATATGTGAACAAAAGACTTGAGGATTTTTGTACATTTGAGGGGATTGATCTTCATCATTTTGTTTCTTACACTCCACAGCAGAACAAAGTTGTAGAATGCAAGAATAGAACTCTCAAAGAAATGGCTAGCTGTATGATACATGCACGTTCTCTTGATCCCACCTTTTGGGCTGAGGCTACCAGTTGTACCACACACATCCAGAATTAGGTTCCTCACAAATCTTTATAAGGTATTACTCCTTTTGAGGCTTGGGCTAGTAGGAAACCGAATGTGAGACATTTCAGAGTCTTTGGGTGTCTAGCATGGGCTCGCATACCTCCACAGAAATGCAAGGCATTGGAACCTCAGAGGTCGGCCTTGCATATTTGTTGGATATCCTGAGGGTGTTAAGGGATATAGATTGATGGATCCTAAGACATGTGAGGTGTTTATTAAGAGGAGTGTTCACTTTGAGGAAAGCTCTCCTAGCTTAGCCTCTCTACCTCCTCCACCTTCCTCCATATTGGATAGTGATGCCAGTGATTCAGATGATGAGACTCCTTCAACTCCAACTCACAAGGTTACACCTCCGCATGGTCCACTTGCAGTTGAGGAGCCTCATTCTCCACCTCCACCTAGACCTCGTTGGGATCGATAGACACTTGATTCAGCAGGTTCTCTTGTTGGGGATCCTTCAGATACACAAAGGACTCGATCACAGCATTAGGATCTTCCACATGCATTCATTGCTATCACTTCCGATCCATAGACATTTTGGGAAGCATCAGGGGTTCTTGAGTGGGACCAAGCTATGGAGAAAGAGTATAGTTCCTTGATGAGGAACAACACATGGGATTTAGTCCATCTCCCTTAAGGGAGAAAGATGGTTCGATGTAAGTGGATCTATCGAACCAAGTTTGCAGTGGATGGTAGTGTGGATAAGTATAAGGCTTAGCTTGTTGTGAAAGGTTTCTCTCAGGTGCTAGGTGTTGACTATACTAAGACCTTTGTGCTTGTAGCCAAGATGAACTCCATTTGCTTGACACTTGCTATTACTACAGCTCGTGGTTGGGATGTACATCAGATAGATGTGAAGAGTGTTTTTCTTCATGGGGATCCTGATGAGGATATTTATATGAAGCAGCCACAGGGTTTCATCCATGATTCTTCCTTGGTTTTCAGACTAAGGAAATCTCTCTATGGCCTTAAGAAGGCCCCCAGGGCTTGGTACGCCAAGATGGATTCCTTTCTTCTCTTAGTAGGGTTCACTAGGTGTCAATCTAATCCAAATGTCTACATTTTGTGACAAGATGACTCTCACTTGATACTTGTGCTCTATGTTGATGATTTGATCATTACAGGGAGCACCACATCCATCATTAGCACGGTCAAATCTGCTTTGCATGACAAATTTTCTATGACTGACTTGGGTCTTTTGTACTACTTTCTTGGGATAGGTATTTCATAGTCACCTTCCGAGATTACACTATCGCAGCCCAAGTATGCTCTTGATCTACTTGCACGCTTTCATATGGTTGATTGTAAACCTGCACCAACTCCCTTTCTTTCAGGAGTCAAGCTTGAGGCTCAATGCTCTTCTCCACCAATTGATGCCACATTGTATCATCAGCTTGTGGGTAGTCTCATCTACTTGACTCATACATGCCTTGATATTTCATTTGCAATTGGCATGGTTTCCCACTTCATGCAGGAACCACATAAGCTTCATTAGAAAGCCGCCAAATGCATCATTCATTACATCCAGGGTACACATCACTATGGGACTCACTATGCAGCAGGCACAAGACTTCGCTTGGTTGGTTACATAGACTCTGATTGGGTTGGCTATGTTGATGATCGTAAGTCTACTTCAGGTTACCATTTTCACCTTGGTTCGGGCCTCATTTGTTGGCAGAGCAAGAAGCAACATGCTATTTCTCTCTCTTCGACTGAGGCTGAGTATCGAGGAGCTATTAACGGAGCAACTGAGACCATTTGGATTCAGCAAATTCTCATAGAGTTTGGTTTCACCACTCCACAACCAACAGTTCTACATTGCGACAATCAAAGTGCTATTGCAATCTTGAAGAACCTAGTCTAGCACTAGCGGACCAAACACATCGAGATCCATATGCACTACATCTGAGAACTGATTCAGGAGCAGGTCATTGACTTGTAGTATTTTCCTACAGTGGAGCAGGTTGTAGACATATTTACCAAACCTTTCACTGAGAGTAAGTTCTAGCAGTTGTGAGCTCTCTTGGGGGTGCAAGATGTCTCATTAGGGAGGGTCAGTTGACTTCTCCTTCCTCTCTTATGGGGGGGGACTTTTTCCTCTTTGAGGTTTTGTCCTTCTTCTTTGAGAGTCTCTTGTACATTCATCTCTTTTTTTGGGGGGGGGAGATTTTTCCCACTGGGTTTTTTCCCTTTCTCCATTTGTGAGAAATTGCATTGCATAGTTTTGCTTGCATTTGCATATTGTACATGGGTACCTATCATGGCCTAGTAGTCAGGACCCATCTTGCATTGTTGAATTGAGTCTTCATTCCCCTAAGTTGCACTTAAGGGGGGGTGTTGGTGTAAATAAATATTCATTATGGATATTATTATACTTTACTTAAGTTAACTTAGGATAATGCATCTCTTCATAGTTTGGATTTGAAACACTTAGGGAAGTGTGCACATAGGTATATAGCTTGTAGTTGAAATTCCACCCTTTGTGGTCTTATTTTGCTGTTACACTCCACATTCGGTGGGTCATCCACCTCTTGTGGAATATTATATTATTTCTTCTACCTACCCCTAGTATTTCTGACCTACCCTTGTTTCTCATTGAGCCACATGTCATGATTGTGTGCTCGTATATCCATATGGCCTTGCCTATATAAGCAGGCCCATATTCATTGTATTGGTTAATCCAGTTGATCATTTGCATATTGATGAGAATATAATTTGTTCTTGTCATTATTTTGTCTCTCTTTTATGCTTTTCATTGTGCCCTTGATCTTGGCAAAATCTCACACAATGAAACTTTGCCGAAGTAAAGAGAAAAGTGAAACTTTGAGTTCATATTGTTATTTTGTAAATTTGATCAAATAAGAAGACATATTTGACATTCAGATTTTGTGTTGAATACATTGTGGTTTATGGTGAGAGTGTTCTTACATCATTGTTGTTATAAAATCTTGTTTTGATCAATTAAAAGTATTGTAGAGAAATATTATTAAAAAGTAGAACAAATTTTGTGTTACATTTCAGCATTTGTGAAATAGAATTAGTACAAGAGATATGTATTTGAAGGCTTTGAGATTCATCTTGTTATTTTAAGAAAATATTGTTAAAATTGTATTTAGATATCAATATGAAGACTTTGTTCTTTGTCTTGTTATCTTGAGAAAGTATGTTGGGTTACAAAAGTTATTAGGCAAAGGTTGATAGGATTATAGTATTTGTAAGACTTTGCGGTTAAGTACTATTTTGTTGTCGTGGGGAAGAAACAAAAGACTATGCTTTCATAGAGACTTTGCTTCTTGTTCTGATTAATTAAAAAAATAGGTTTTCAGGACCCAAAACCTTTAACATAAGTTTTAAGAAAGGACACCAAAAAGATCAGAGCTTAAGAG
Source organism: Cryptomeria japonica (assembly GCF_030272615.1). Classification (NCBI taxonomy): domain Eukaryota; kingdom Viridiplantae; phylum Streptophyta; class Pinopsida; order Cupressales; family Cupressaceae; genus Cryptomeria; species Cryptomeria japonica. Next base: position 497,798,642 of record NC_081411.1, read on the forward strand.
CCACATACAAAAAGATTGGCAAAAAAACCAATGAATAGAAAGGACAACAAAACTAACAACAGCTAATAAAATGAGAAGGTGATACACAAAAATTTTCTTCAACGAGTCCTCTACCTTTGTCACCAGCTCGTCGTAAGAAGCCTCAACAGCTTTAAGGTCTTCCAGATCCTTATTAGGTTTTTTGTCCTTCTTTTTGCCTCTGGTGCGGGTTCTGGGGCCTTGAGCTTCCCCTGTTCCTTCCGTTTCTAGGTCAATGTCCAAGATTTCCATTTCATCATCCAGCTTACTGATGAGAGTGTTGGTGTTGCTGGCTAAAATCTTTAGGATGCTAAGGCTCTGTTCAACAATGTTCTTCAGGCACTCCTCAATTTTACCAATTTTGCCAATAGTTTCTGTGAGGGTGTGGTCGTTAGTGTCAGCAAGATTCTTTCTTTCCAGCAAATCCTTCTCAATTTTTTTGAACCTAGGGTTGAAAGAATCTCTTATGTCTTCAACTTTGGTGATGGTACTTTTCAGGTCCTCTATGAAGTTGGCCATGGTCTTCCCTTTCCTTGTATTGATGGTTTCCAGGATCAAGATTCTGTTATAGAGTTTTTTATTTTCATCCACAACTTTCTTGTAACCATTGATGAGCCACTCCATAGTTTCCATGAAACCTTGCAAACCCCCGGGGGGAGGGTTAGAGGGGGGATCAGCTTTTCCAGGGGTTGTCTTTTCCTCTTTAGGAGTGTGCTGGATGGTTGTGTCAACAGCCCTAAGAACCTCTTCCATGGTTTCCTTTTCCAGATTCTGATCATCTTCCAAGGCCTTAACCTACTTGTGGGCTTTCGGTTCCTTAACAGTCTCCTCTTTCTTCTTGTGCATTTTCCTTGCCTGGGTGTGAGCTTTAGTCTTCTTCTTCAACCGCCCTTGAGGGTTCTCCTCCTCAGAGTCATCCGAAGTCTCTTCTTCTAAAGAAATGCTAATCAGGGGTCTGCCTTTAGGCTTTTTGCCCTTAGAGGATGAGGGTCTGGTTTTTCCTCTTCTTCCCACTTTCATATTCTGAGAGATCCATGCTATCCTTAGTATCAATCAAAGGGTCATTTTCAAACTCCTCTTCCTCTGAGAAGGAAGGGTCAGGCCCCTCATCCTCAGAATCCACAAAGCGCTGCATCTGAGCAATTTGGTTGGCCTTAAGATGGTCATAGATTAGTACCATAAGGCCTTGGTGCATGGCCGTATCACCTTGTGGGTTCTCTTTGTAGGCCTTGAGGGACGCATTCATTGAACATAGCAGAAAATAAGGGAAGTTAACCTTATCATTGTGCTTAAAGTGATTTAGTAGAACAAAGTGATAACCATAAAATTTAGTGAACCTACCATCTAGAGTGATGTACCGCATTAAAACAAAGAGGAATTCCCGCCAGGGTTTGGCAAAAGCCCTAGGTGGGTAGTAGGTTTTGCTCAACTTTACCAGTCATTTCTTCTCTTTCTCAGTGATTGGGTATCTTTCAATAGCTTCCCTACTAAATTTCCTATCTTTGTAGAAGTTGCACCCTTCTCTTGTGAGGCCCGTAGCTTGAGCAATTAAATCTTCATCAATTTCTACAGTTTGGTCTCCAATTTTCAGCATGGCCTTTTTCCAGGTTTTGCAGAAAAAATTGGTGATCATATCGTCACAACCGTGGAGTCTCTCCATGAATTTCAAGAAGCCACCCTTCTGCAGAATGTCCCAAACCTCCTCCTTCTATTTCCATTCTTTACAACTACTTGGTTCATATTGCCTCCTATTACCACCCATGTTGTCGTTGCTCAACACCAAATTTTGAACCTTGCAGAGCAGATTAGCCGGTGAGTTTTTCAGAACTATCAAAGTCACCTAGAAAGCATGGAAACTTATGGCATTGGTAATATAATAAATGAGTCTCTCATTATTATAATGACTCGAAGTACTCAAGTCAGTTCTTTTCATAATTATCCTATCCATCAAGTATCTTAAGAGTACTTTTATAATGATCATAGCAAATGATTTGCCTGACATCTTCGGGGAGTCCTTGTTCTCCCATCCATGTGGTAATTGCTTCCTTGTTAACCACCGCAGTGGCAACCCAGTCAGTAGAGCTGTTGGCCTCCCGGTATATGTGGGATATGTAGCTTTTTTAAAGGTGCTAATTATGACTCTAGCAAAGATGATGATATTGTTGATCGACCATGAAGGTTTTGAGACCCCCTTAAGACAGTTTATAATATTTTTTGAGTCCCCTTCAATCCATAGGTGGGAACAATTCCATTTTTTTAATAGGAGGATACCTTGGAGAGAAGCCATCGCTTCAGCTTTATGATTAGTTTGGATTCCAATAGGGACAGCAACCATTTCCTTACATAGTCCTTTGTCATCTCTTAGAATAGCTCCACAACCTGAAGGACCCGAGTTACCTTTGGCAACACCATCAAAATTGACTTTGAACCAACCATGAGGGGGGGTTTTCCATTTAACTTCAAGTCTTTTGTTATGAGTGAGGTTTGGACTGTCGATACCCTTCATATTCCACACCCTTAAAATGTTTGCTTCCAGTGTATTGTTCAAAAAACAAGGACCCTCAATGATCTCTATATTTTCTTGAATCACCCATTAGATTTTTTGGAACACAATATCCTGATTGAGGGAAATATCCCTGAAGATTTGATTATTTCTTTCTTTCCATAGTCCCCATAGGATGTGAGGAAGCAAGAGCTGCCACAAAGATCTCAAAAAAGAATTAGTCCATTTTATGTTCCAGGAGGAAAATAGATCTGTGATGGTGTTGGGAAACACCCAAGCAATGCTAAAACTTTTAAGAAATATTTCCTATGTTGAGGCTAAGAAGGGGCAGTGAATGGCAAGGTGGTCCACAGACTCTTCTTCCTGAAGGCATAGAGGACATCTATTAGGGATAGCAAAGCCTCTGCATTTCAGGTTGTCAAGGGTCAAGATTTTATTATGGAGAACTGTCCAGAAGAAGAAATTGATCTTGGGGGTTGGGCCTCTAATCCAGACTTTAGACTAGAAGGGATTACCTAAAGGATCAGGGGACAGAACTTGATACATAGAGGAAACAGTAAGGATACCTTTTGGATCATGTTTCCAGATCAGGGAGTCAACCTCTTTGTTCAACCAAACCGCAGACAAATGGATCTTGAGCTTAGAGAGACTTGGGTGGATACTTTCAATATTCTTCCATTCATTACCAGTCCAGTACTCAGCAACTAAGGAGCCAAAAGACCTTACACAAGAGGGAGCATAAGGGGCCCATTTATTGATTTCTATCAAAGGCTTATCAAAAAGCCAGGGATCCTCCCAGAATTTGACTTTCCTACCATTTCTGACTTTCCTGATCACACCTTTAGCTATACTTTCTTTACATTTAGAGGCATAATTCCATATGTGGGAGCCTTTAATACTAATATCTAAATTGATAAAAGAAGAAAGGGAAGAGGACTGAAGAGAGTACTTACTTCCCCAAATTTTACACCATTCAATATCAAGATGAAACATTCTCCAGACTTGCTTGGACAAAAGAGCTTCATTCAGGGTTTGGATCCTCCTCAGGCCCAGACCGCCATGGCTCTTTGGTTTGCAAACCTGGTCCCAAGCCACCATGGACATTCTTTTCCTATCCTCAACTTCCGACCAAAGGAATCTTCTTTGGATTTTCTCGATAGCATCAACATACTTAACTGGAATTCTGAAAAGGCTAAGAGCATATATTAGGATACTTAGAAGAGAAGCTTTTAGAAGTTGGAGCTTTCCAACCTAACTTAGGAGGGCTCCTTTCCATCCTCCTAACTTTTTCTAGAATTTGTCCACAAGAGAACTCCAAAAAGAGTCAAGAGGAGCAGTTCCCATGGGGAGACCAAGATAATTTGTAGGAAGATCAGAAATCCTACACTCCAGGATTATACTGATTCTCTGTCTTCTTTATGGGGTATTGATAAAAAAAACTTCACTTTTATTCCAATTGATAAGCTGACCCGAAGTAGAGGCAAACTTGCAAAGAGTACTCTTCAAATTTTTAGCTTCAGAAATACAAGATTCCCCCATGATAATAGTATCATCGACAAATTTTTGATGAGAACAAACAAGATCTACTGAGGAGGGGTGGAGACCCTTAAAGGAGCCTTGCAAAACCAAATTTTCCATACTCCTTCCAAAACATTCTGCCATAATAATGAAGAGGATGGGGGAAATAGGATCCCCTTGCCTAAGACCTCTAGAGGCTTGGAAAAAAGGAGAAGGTGACCTATTGATTATAATAGCATAAGAAGCAAAGGTGATAAGTTGGGTGATGAGATCCAAAACTCTAGGAGAGAAACCAAAAGACATAAGAACCTTCAAGAGGAAAGACCAATCAACCCTGTCATAGGCTTTGCAGAGATCCAGCTTAAAGATGAGACCCTGCTTCTTAGCTTTAACAAGAGAGTGGATGTTCTCATGGACATTAATAATAGAATCAAGAATTTGATGACTAGGGACAAAACCATTTTGCTGGTGATTAATGAGAGCAGGAAGGACATAAAGCAATCTGGAAGTAAGCACCTTAGAGATAATCTTATAAAAGGAATTGCAAAGATGGATAGGTCTACATTTGTCCATTGAGTCAACACCTTGATATTTGGGAATGAGAGCCAGAAATGTGCCATTGATTTCTTTCAAAAGTTTCCTAGCCCCGAAAAATTCCTTAACTCCATTGGTAACATCTTTCCTGACAATGTCCCAGAAATCTTGAAAAAAGAACATTGGAAAACCATATGGACCCAGTGCTTTGTTACCATCAAAGGAGAAGACAACATTTTTGATTTCCTGATTAGAGGGAATGGAAGAAAGGGAGGCATTCTTATGATCATCAATGAGACAAGGGATGTTAATAAGAAGAGAAGATTGAGCTTCAGCTTCCAATCTGTTATCCCTCGTTAGCAGTTCTGAAAAAAACCTTTTAGCTTCCTTGCTAATTTCCTCCTCCTTACTAATCTCCCCTTTATCCACCATGAGTTTGGTTACCCTGTTTCCTGCTTTATGCTTTATAGTCGATATGTGGAAGAATCTTGTGTTCCTATCTCCTTCCTTAAGCCGGATGCATGTTGATCTCTGCTTCCAAAAGGATTCCTCTTTGGCAATGATATCATGATATTTTTTGAGAGTCTCATTTTCATCAGCTATGGATACAGTTCTGAAACCATCTTTCTGGATTTGAGTTTGTATTTCTTTAAGGTCTTCCTGGACTTTACTTTTGGCCTCAAAAATGTTCCCAAAACTAGATTTATTCCAGATTCTTATCTTGTCCTTAACACTCTTAAGCTTCTTAACAACTTTATACATGGCAGTTCCCTCGACTTGAATGCTCCACCACTTCTAGATATTACTTTTGATGTCTGGGTGGAGGGTCCACATTTTTTCAAATCTGAAGGGGAAGTTTCTCCTTTTGTTGATGGAGTCAGTAGTAAAGGTGATGGGAAAATGATCTGAACTAACCAGAATGTGGGCCGACAAAGAATAGTAATAATGACTAAACCAGTCATCAGAAATGAGGGTCCTATCAAGACAGACTTGGATAAGATCAGTACCAGTTCTCCTGTTAGTCCAAGTATAATTGCATCCCTGAATTTCCAAGTCATTGAGGGCTTGAGAGTTACTGAAATCCATAAGGGCCAACCTGCTTTCCAACTAAGGGGGGCTTCCTCCATATTTTTCCTCCTCTCTCAAAGGAGTATTGAAGTCTCCCATAACCAACCAGCTAAGATTCCTGAAGCTGTCCCTAGGTTGAGTAAGTTTTTTCCAGAAGGAATTTCTAGCCTTCAAGGTGTTGGGAGCATAAATGTTGGTGAGGACCCATGAAGTACCATCTTTTAGGTGCTCAAATTTAATACAAGAAAAATTGTTGTCCTGAATGATAACATGCCCTTTAACAAAATTAAGATTCCAACTGGTAGCAATACCTCCTGAAGCACCTTCAAAACTGCCGCCACTGACATTTCCATTTTTGAAAAACTTCAATGATTCGACTTTTTCTTTACTCATTTTGGTTTCCAATACCTAACTCCTTAAGAGTCTTCTAGGTTCCATCTACAATGTTCTTGCTAGCCTCCTTGATTTTGACTGTGTGATTAGAGGGACAACCTAGGGAGGAAGAGGTATACCCGACGTCCACTTGTGCTATTCTGCTAGATTTTCTTAGAAGAGAAGTCGAGGGAGTAGTTCCTTTCTTATTCCTTTGCTTTGGTATTTTCCACTCAGCGTCTATCTCAGGAGCCGCTACCGGGTTGCTTAGGATTTTGGAAATTTCTTCTTCGTTTCCCCAATTAGCTTCTTGTTATTTGTATTGTTCATTAGCATACTTTGTGTTATTCTATAGTGATTTCAAATTTGTATTAATAATTATTACTCCAAATTATAATCTTTCCTTAAAAAAGAGAAAAGAATAACATGTGTTCTAAAAGAGAGGATAAGGTGATGTATTGCCCAAGTTTAGATTAGTATTCATAGTTAGAGTTTTGATCCAAGTAGAGAAGAATAATAAGCAATGGGGGAGCCTTCCCTTATATTTAGGAGAGATTTAAGCTCACATACTGTGGTTGAAACTATAATTTTGTGAACTTCCCTATTTTGTACAAAATTTTCACCCAACATTATTTAATTGAGCTTGATTTTTCACTTTAACTAAATGATCTTAATTGTTTAATTAAAATAAACTTCTAATTTCCCCATAATTAAATAATTTCTTTAATTAATTTAATTATCTAATAGTGTCCTCTCATTAAATAAATTTATTAAATTAATTAAATCTAATTTCCCTCCAAATTCAATTTAAATTCATTTCCCTTTAATTCCAAATTCAATCTAAATGACATTTCATCCTAAATTTCCTACATCACATGTGACAATTCCTAATTAACACTAGCACTCAGTTCTAACTAGTGACTCCTCAATCACATTTTCTAATTAGTCAATCAATCTCCTTTTATCAAAATCAATTTTTTCAACTACTCGGTCAATTCAATTCCAGTCTCAATCAAATCTCTTAACTAGTTAGTCAAGTGAATTATTTTCTTAGTCAGAATGAGTAATTGTCTCTCACCAACCTATCTCATCAATTCTCAACCATTGATTATGTAGACTTATAAATCTAACCACTTTCTTAAATAAATATTTAATATTTATTTTAACCCCATTCCTCCTATTAATTAAATTCTATTTAATTAAGTTCTTCATTTTTCATCTATTTGATTAAATGAATTACTCAATTTATTTAATTAAATTCACCTAAACCTTTTCTAGCCTTTAATTAAATAAATCACTTTATTTAATTAATTCCCCTTTCTCCTTTTTAATTAAATTTACATTTAATTAAATTGATCCTTGCAAACAAATAAATCTAATTTATTTATTAAATCCCCCCACTTATATTTATGCAAGTTGCATCCCTTTTAGTTAAAATAAAGTAATTTTATTTTAATTAAAATCCTTTTCCCTCATCCACTTGCATTTTCCTACATCTCCCACTTGCCTCTTAAACCCCTTTAGATTCTTCTAATCACTGCCAATTTAGCCTAATTCATCTCCTAATTATTGTCGCATTCCTAAGCAAAGAGAAGTCACTTCTCAAAGCCTCCAAAGTCTTCAATAACCATTAAAGGCTTTGTGTCTTCAAATGGTTAACCTCTAAAGTCTTCCAAACCATTAAAGGCTCTTACATAATCATTTATGGCTAAGTCATCTTTGATCTTTGGTTAGAGACTTTCCTCTAACTTAAACATCCTTTTGACTCAAGGGTCTCATCAAGCATTCATGGCTTTAACCTTGGTTATCCTATTAACCCTTGCATAAGAGTTTACCCCTTGGGTAAAAGCTTTATGCATTGGATAACCCTTACCTCCTAGGGTAACCTTAATGTCTCCTCAGGCATTTAATGCTTCTTGCATCTCCTCTCAAGCAACCTCTTATTGACAATTGTCACCATTTCATTGATAAGAATTCTAAACATGGATTGATTAACTTTCAATCCTATCCCTTGTTAAGATTATTCTATCTTAACCATCCATTGCTCTATTTTCCCTATAAATAGAGCTCTCATTCTTCATTTCCAAATATCCAAGTTTCATGCATCTACATTATAGTCTAATTTACTAAGGATTTTAGCCTCTCTTTGTTAAAGCATCATCATAAACATTTAAAAGTATTTCATTTTCATATCAATAATATATTCATGCTAGCATATCATGATTAGGATAATTTAGCAATATCTTTATCATATCATTGTCTTCATACTAGCTTAATCATCATATTTTTAACATCATATATATCTTAGAATGCATTCATGCATATAAATCAAATATCACTCATTCTTGGAGTTGTCATTCCTAAGTCATCTGTTCAATGATCTGAGAGAAAAACATTGACTTTTGGGATCCTGTGAGATAGAGAACAATGGGAAACCCCTTGGGAAGTTGAACTAATTGAATTAGTTCATATACTTTCATCAAGAGTCTCATTGGTCTGTGGGTCTTTTAGATTTGATTTATTTATTTTTGTCACCATATTTTCCTGCATACAGATTCATTTTGTCTTCAAATCAATCTTAGCCATCGAATCAAACCTCTTGAACTCTATAAATTGAACATCAATCCTCCCTTTTAAATAACCATTATCTTCGTAATTCTTGTGTGTCTACATTGTAATTTTTTCATAAGTGCAACTTTGAGAGTCATCATCCACACAAGGATAAGAAAAAAAATGGAGGCCAAGTGCATTGGAGTCAACATGGGTTTATTCATTTCATAATTTTGTATTATTTTGTTAATTTCATTTGTATTTCTTAATTGTGTTATGTTTGGATTTGTTTATTAGAATTAAAGTTTAGTAGCTACGTTTTATGTCTAATGTTCATAGAGAATATCCCCACATGTGCAAATATATTATTATGTAATATAATTTAACATAATATAGCATAATATAATATTATAATGTATAAATGAATCATATAATATAATATTTATACTATATAATATTAATATCTATATTATATATCAAACTATATAATATTACATTATTCTAATATTCATTTATATATTATATTATATAATATTAATATTTATAATCTATCTATATATTTTATATTATATATTATAATAAAAAATATTAAATATCATATAATTAAACAAAATAAAATAAAACAACATCAAAATTTATAATTTTAAAAAAATTCGTGTAGTGGGATTTTTTTTTTAAAAACTCCATAAGCAAGGCAAAAATTTAAAAAGTTTCACCGATGAGCAAATAGTTGTGGGTCCATAATTGTACAATAGTTTGTATGATAAATATGATGATATGTATGGTGGTATGCATGCTTTTTACTTGCATGCTATTTTTTGTGGAGAATAATTGCGTCCAAATTTTATGGCTAATATTGAAAAAATTTACTCCTCCATGTACACACTATAGATGATAAAAGAAGTCAATTTATGGATGAGTAAATGGAAACACTTGATTCTCTCACAATCATTACTTTTGAGCTTGAGGAGAGTCATTGTAGTTCTCAATCATTATTTTCAAATGTGTGAATCAAATCCATTCTAGACTTCACCAAAAGATTATTAACTCAAATATAATGGGCCTTTGGTTTGCTGGTGAAGTTGAATGGCTCTAAATGAGCCCACCAGGGATTAATTTTTGTTGAGTGCAAGCCTCTAACATCATGTTAGTGAAAAAATTTTGCTCTTTGCATTTAAATGATTAATTTTAGGACTCTGTTACCTTCTTTTTACAACAAATGGTTCACTTAACAGTTGGGTTGGCATTTGTTCAATCACCTCCCTCTGAATTTTTGCCTAGGTACAGCTCCCTATCTAGATTTTTCATAAAGTATGTTTTTGTTTTTATATTTATATCCAAATGAAAGCTTTTAACCAGAAAGCATATAAGGCCGCCTATATCATTCTTGGATGAAAGGCTATAACTTTCTTCATATCTCATAAATAATGGAAACTATCTTCTTAATTTTCAAAGAATGTAATTACAATAACTGAAACAAAGTTCAATATACTTCTTCCAAATAAAGACGAACAGATTTAGAGAAAATGAATGCACCCACAAACATGAATCTTTTCCAGAGTAAACAGCACATTCAAAGGAAAGAACATCAGAGGATTAATGAAAAACTGCAACGAAATAATCAAATATTGTTTCTTGATTGGATGAACATATGCAAAGACAAGTTATCTATTCGGATTCAAAATTCACAGATCTTTCTTCTCCCCAAAAACAATATCACCAGATTTCATATATATATCTTTATGTAATCAAAGACATAATGATACATTTGCTAATCTTTTTCCACCACAGATTTCAACCATCTGATTCCCCCTTTGATTAGGAATAAGAAAATACCAAAAAAAACACACGTTCCAGTCTTCTTTAAAATCAGTTACTAAAAATCTAACCCTTCTACCATCGATTCTACTTAATTTATAGTCTAAACGGGGGAGGTCTCCCTGAAAACTTGACCACTCCCCGATAAAACAGTTACGAAACAAACAGAAAGTATTTTGGGACAGTTGTCCCAAAGTTTTTGCATAACTATGAAAAATGTTTTGTTTTTAAAAATAAGGAAAACAAGCCCAAAGTGGATGCATTATGTTATATCTCATCATCACCCTCTTCTCCATCTTCATGGGCATCATGAGCAGCCGTGAGTTCTTGGATCATTGATTGGCTTGGGATTTTCATTGCATTAAGCTTCGCCTTTGCCACCTCTTTATTCCACCTGTGTTGCACCATTTTCTCTGAATTCTTCGACAATTGATCATTCCCAATGAATACCATTGATTCGATCCTAGCCACTTTGGTTATATCCTCCAGCGTGAAACTACTCCTAACTTTGATCTTCTCCATGTTCAACTGGAATGACTTGACTGCTTCCTGTGTACTTGCCCCACAGATTCCTAGTTCCCAGTCATGATCAGGATTAACAACTTTATTATCTTTGACAATACTGCTCTGCAAATCCTGGAGTTCATAGACGAAGGTTTTTGCATCCTTAATTACCGACTGAAAGGTGAGCACCCGCCACATGATAGTTTTCTTAAGCATGAAAAGTTGGCATTCATCAGATACCAGCTTGATTGAATGTTCAGTCAGAAATCTGGTAGTTCCGTACTCTTCGATTTTGGTAAACAAAGGTAGGACATTTTACCATTTGTGCTCTTCTTTCTCCCATGGTACAAGCTGATTTTGAATTTCAAAAATCAGGCCCTGTACCTCATCACACAACTTCTGGGAGTTGGTAATGTAATTTTCATCATCTTTGATCACTTGTTCAATACATTTTTCAACCGCTTCAGCGATGCTCTTAGCCTGTTGAACTTGATTCATCAACTTCCTATTTTCCGGAGAAGTTGGGTCAAAATTCTCAGTGGCATGGGATATTGGCATTGCCCCAAGGCAACCGATGCTATCGATGAACTGAGCCAAAACACATATATATTTCTTTTAAGTTTTCTTTTCTCCCGTCCATCCTTCTCTGACTAGGTAAGCATCTTCTTCGCTGATACTTGGAAAAAATGGTTATCTGTATCCCTGCTCATCTTTCCCAACCCTACCTTTGTTATTTCGAAATCATCAGAATCGGCCTCTTTGTTCAAATCCTTCGGTTTGTAAGAAGCAATTTCCGCCATCCATTTACCAGTTTCCTCGTCATTGTTTAGGTGCACGGTGGTCTTGAACCTCTTTGGCTTTGGATTCTTCTCAAAGTACTTGGCAACCATCTCCTGAATTGGAATGGTCACAGGAAGAGAGCTCCTTTTCTTGTTCACTGAGGTTGTTAACCATTTAGGAGTCATAGCAGAATGAGAAGTTCCTTCAATCATCTTTGGGGGTGGCATCATAGCCATAGTCACCGTTTGGGAGTCTAGAGCACAAGCAACCTCACCATCCAAATCTTCAATTTCAAAGATTTGAGCTTCAAGCATGGCATCTTTGGCTCCCATATCCTTGACCTAGTCCATCCTCTTCTGGGCAACACTACGTGATCGAGCATATAGAGGGGTACTGAAATCCAGAGTTGGGCTAGGTCTGCGTCTAGGCGGAGCCGACTTGATTTCCTTACCTGCACGAATAGGAGCACTGTTAGAAGGATGTTTTGGTGAAGACATACTTCTCATAGAAAGAGGCTTGGCATCTAGCTTCATTGCTTTCTTCTTGGCCACCCATGCCATTGTTCTGTTGAGAACTCATTCGGTTCTCGATTGAATGTCATCATTTTCATCTTCATCCCAATTAATTGGGGGCATTTCAGTCTCTGTGTGGGCTAAATACCCTGGTTCAAACAGTTCAAGATAATCTTCTTCAAGCCCTCCAATATCTATCTTTATTTGTAGAGAAATAACTTGTTCCAGCACCAGTCTCATATTTTCTCTTTTGAAGACTTCAAGTTCATCTGAACAGTCTTCCCAGAAATCTTCTAACTGTGGCGTGGGAAGATAAGGCATTAAACCAAGGCTTCGAGAAAATCCTTTATTGTCAAACCCTTTTCTTTCAGCATATAGAGAGAAATTAAAATTTCAAAGGTCTGCTCCTATACTTAGTGCATCAGACATTGAATTACAGGATAACACTCCCAAATGTATTGGAAAATGACCTTCCCACTTGTCCTTTGGTTGTGCCTTCTTGACCATGGAAGTCAGTTGTCTGCATACTTCTGCTAGGACAAAACAATCAAAACAGAAATGCGGAAGCTTGAAGGGTTCCTCTTCAAAGCCTCCCACTCGTATATAGCAAAAGAATGGAAACTGGATGTAAAAGCTTCCGAACTTCTTAATCAAAGCCTGCGCCTCATCTAAAATCTGTTTGGCTTTTGTACCTTTCAGTTCATGACACATATTGCCTAGGAATGCATTATGTACCCTTCTAAAATCTTGTAGGGCATTGTCCTTTTGTAGCATTGGATAAAACTCATACACCGGAACATCTTCCTCAGTGGGCTGCTTGGGTATGCCGGTTAACTCCTTAACACAGGCCAGACAATACAAAAGATACGAGGACATGAAGAAGTTTTGTTGAAATTGCTTGGCTAGACTCAACTGCTATTTCATCAAATCAGCAATTAACTCCGCCCAATCCAGATATTGTTTTCTTTCTATAACTAATTGTACATAGAAATCTATCCAATCATCAAAGCTATAAGCTTCAGTAGAACCTCTGGCTCGATGTAATAGAAGCATTACATCGTGGATATGTGGCAACATGTGGTTCTTGTTAAGATTTTTAGGCAGTCTAGAACCACCTCTCCGAGGGACTTTCAGCCTAAGCAGGTGAGAAATTAGAAAACTAATAATCTGGTATTTTGAACACTGAAGCAATCACTTCGCGGTTAATGACGAGAAGGGTTTCACCGTTATCCCTTTTGATGGTTTCAGATACAGGGTCGTATCTGGCAATACACTCCCGAACAAGCTCTAGACAAGGGATTGCCAGAGGAAAGACTGCAGCTTCTAAAAGTCCACTACTCAAAATCTCTATACAGAAAGACTTATCAACACCCCTGAACACCCTTTCTTTCAAATCTTCAAGGTTCTCACCCTTGAGGTCAGTATCACTAACTATGGCTTCTGTGGATGCCATGCTAAAGACGTTTCCAAACAAGTGCAAGGTGGACTTCATGATTTCAAAACAAGAAACCCAAACTTGATTGCAATGAAACCAAACCTCTATATGAGAGAAAATGCAAGGGAAAACACTAGAGAGAATAAGGAAAAACTCACCTTCATAGCTATATAATCGGACGACGGCTAGCGGTAAGAAAAACTCCTATCTAGGGACAATATAAACACAAATCCAGCAGTAAGAGCAAATGCAGAACACAAATGATTTTCATACCTTATAAAGAAAGGTAATAATGCAAACACATTAAATGCAATGATTTCACAATTTCATTCCGAATGCGGCAAATTGATAGATTAGACCCCCGCATGCATGCATTGAATGCATGGTGGTGTACTTTAAGAAACTGCCAGTTCCCGAAACGTTCACTTACTTCGAAAAAACCAAAAAATGACATCACTTTACAATATGGTTCTGCCTCTCCGTATTGAGCAATAAATGCACTTCTCGAAACATTAGAAACTGCGAGACCCACTAGCATTGAACTTGTGTGAACATCTTGAACCAACTTCTTTAGTGTTCAAGTAGTTCAAGATGTATGCCACGTCAAACTGTTGACCGCTTTGCCATGTTGAACACGTTGAACATATTTGAACCCTTTGAACTTAGTTCAACAAGTTCAACACAAATATTATGTCACCGAACAAGAAAAACTTTATTAAAGAGCCGCTGCAAAAACTTAGAGAAAATGTTAGTATGAAGAACCTTTTCTGAACACTTTGAAACCTATTGAACCTAAATGAACATCTTGAACCTAGTTCAGAACGGTTCGATGCGTTCAAGGAGTACAATGAATTGTCCGAACTTGAACGAAAATGACTAGAGAAAGGACTTGAGGCCGCATTTAAAGACTCGAACCAAGGTAATATGGTATGAACTAGGACTCCAACATAAAAAAGGAAATTATGACCCATTCTCGGCATGAAGAATAAATGATGCGGTAACATTGGCTCTGATTGGGGATTGTATTTTTCAAAGGAAAATGCAAAGAACTCATAGACTCTGGTTTCGCAAAACATAAAACAACGGGGAAAGGGTTAAGAGCACAACCAAAAATACCTAGACTACTATGTATAAGTGAGTCAAACACTGGACTTACAATTTATAGAGCTTGAGATCTTGCCCATTGTAGGTATAAGGCAAGATCGTTCCATCAGCATAGCTGAGTCTGAATGCATTTTGTCCTACTGCTTCACAAATTCTGAAAGGACCTTTCCACAATGAATCAAACTTGTCATGAGCACCTTTGGACTCTTTCCTTTTGTCCCATAGTAGCACCTCATCTCCTACTAGGAAACCTCTTGGTCGAGCTCGCATGTCAAAAATCCTCTTTACTCGGCTTTGATGCTCTGAAATCCTATCCACCAGCAATTCTCTCTCTTCTTCTAACTTTGTCAGATACATGATTCTTTTCTCCAAAGCATTTTGAAAGAAGGAATCTTCCACTACTGTTTGCAACTTGGTTGCTGATAATTCCAATGGCAAAGAAAGTTTCACTCCTACACCATACACAAGTTCAAAAGGTGCCATCCCAATAGCCCTCTTGGGTGTGGTCCTATTTGCCCATAAAGCCTCATATAACTTCTTATGCCAATTCCTAGCATTCTCGTCAACTAGCTTCTTCATGATGACTATCAAATTCTTGTTGCTAGATTCGGCCAAACCATTGCCCTATGGAAAATAATCAGAAGAATGTGAGAGTGAAATTTGATGATCATAGCAAAACATGGTCAACTCTTGAGAGGAGAAATATGACGCATTATCTGTCACAATTTTTTGGGGTACCCCAAAATGAACTAGGATGTAATCCATGAGAAAACTACACACAATCTTTGAATTGGCCTTTTTGGTAGGAATGGCTTCTACCCACTTTGTAAAGTAGTTAGTAGCTGTCAAAATACACATGTGACCCGCACTAGAATGAGGGTTTATTGGGCCTATGAAATCAAGGCCCCACTGTGTGAAAGGCTCATCCATCACTACAGGCCTTAGAGGCAGTGCTGCTAAATGTGGCTTCCTAGAAAACAATTGACATTTTTCGCATTCTTTTACGTGAATATAGGCATCTCAAAACATGCCGGGCCAATAAAAACAATTTCTTAGAATTTTGAAAGCAGTAACAGATGATGAAAAGTGTCCACCACAAACGTCTCCATGATAAGCTTCTAGGAGCTTTTGTTGTTGAGGTTTATCTACACACCTTAAGTACGTTCCATCTAACCCCCTTTTGTATAGAACATCTTGCCAAATTACATACTTTGCAGCCTTTAATTTTAAATTCCTTTGTTCTTTAGCCGACAGATGATTTGGGCAACTACCATAAGTTAAATAGTAGGCCACATCAGAGAACCAAGTATCCTGCAATCCAACAAAAAGAGTTAATGGTAACTCCGCTTCAGTTTCCACCTCATTTTCCGCTATCAACTTGCATAAGCCATGCCCTTTAATTGTCTTCGTAGGGCGAATATCTAAGTCATACTCTTGAATTTTCGTCACCCATGTTGCTCGCTTATTTAGCCCAACTTCCTGTTGAGTCAAAATGCTTTTCACGGCTGAATCTGGAACAAAAACCACAGAGTGAGAATGCAGGATATAATATCAAAACTGTTTCACAACTTTTACAATAGCATATGCATGTTTCTCCATAGGTGAATATTTGAGCTCATGCTTCTTGAGTAGAGTACTCATGAACTCTATAGGCATTTCAGCCCCATGTTCATCCAACTGCAACAGAATTCCAGACATAGTATGGTCTGATGCATAACAATACAGAATAAAATCTTTCATGAAATCTGGGTTAACAAGAGTGGGTGCATTTGCAACTGATCCTTTAATTTTCTGGAAAGCATTTTTGGCTTCTTCAGTCCACTTGAAAGGACATTGCTCACTTAGCAAACCAACAATGTGTTTTGTGGTCTCAGCAAATTCTGGAACAAATCTCCTCAGGAAATTCACTTGACCAAAGAATGATCTTACTCCAGTCCGGCTAGAGGGTAAACTGAGATGTTGAATTGCATTAACCCTGTCGGGATCAATCTTGACTCCCTCTTTTGAGACAATATGTCCTAACAATTTGCCCTCAGTGACGCAAAAAATTGATTTCTTAGGATTCAGAGAAATCTCGTGTTCACGACAATGCTGTAATACTGCACTCAAATCCCGAAAATGATCTGTCCTTTTTTTTAAAAACACCGTGAGGTCATCCAGATAAACTACAATTATTCTATCTTGAAAATACTTGAAAGAGGAATCCATAGCCCTTTGAAAAGTGGCTCCGACATTTATTAAACCAAAAGGAATGCAGTTGTATGCGAATGTTCCCCATGGAGTGATGAATGTTGTCTTGTGCTGCTCATGTTCTGCTACAGATATCTGGTTATAACTAGAAAAACCATCCAACATCGACATCATCTCCAACCTAGACATTGTCTGTAATATGTGATCCATATTTGGTAAGGCGTAGTTTTCCTTCAGGCTTGCTTGATTCAAATTTCAAAAATCAACACAGATACGAATTTCCCCATTTTTTTTTCTTACGGGTACAATGTTAGCTACCCAGGTGGAATGGTGAATTGGATATATGATTCAGGCCTTAAGCATTTTCTCAACTTCTTTAGAAATTGCACCTGCCATGATGGGATTAAAGTTCCTTAATTTTTGCCTAAAAGGAGAGACGCCTGGCTTCAGCGGAATCTGATGTTGAAAATGTCCATTTCTAAACTCCTTCAGATCATCATAAGACCAAGCAAAAACATCAATATACTCCTTAAGCAGTGTACCAAGTGTTCTCTTTTCCTCTGTAGAACAACACCGACCGATTGTTACTTCTTTTGGATTAGCTTCATCTCCCAAGTTTATTTTCTCACATTTTCCTTTCCCATCATCCTTGGGAACTTTATTACCTATGAATGCATCATCTCTGGTGAAAAATCTCTCCAGAGTCACTAACCCCCTAGGAATTTTGTTACCTTTGAGCTGAATAAAGCTATTTGTAGGATCCACCTCTGGGTCTGGACTAAACTCTTTGCAAACACTCTTGGAGCCTTCAAAATATGACTGAGAAAATGATTGAGCACATTCTAGGAAATCTTTGATCTGTGCATCTGCATCAAAAACCTACCAATGGTCTACATTATCAGGAACATTAGGCCTATAGATCATTTCGATCCTATATGAGTTATCTTTAAAATCCAGATGTGGTAATAAAAGTGAGGCAGACACGGCCAATGAATCTGCCCTGCTATTTTGTTCCCTCAAAATTGCTTCAATAGAGAAAGCGTCAAAGAATTCTATCTCATCCCAAACTCTATTCCTGTAATGCCTCAACCTGTCATTATTAGCCATATAAACATTCCTCACCTGCCTAACAATTAACTCTGCATCACCTTTGACTTTAAGCAACTTAATTCCTTTACATTTAGCCTCACTTAATCCCAATAATAGTGCCTCATATTCAGCAGTATTATTAGTGTTTTTAAAATCCAACTTGAAGGAAAAGGGGAAAATATTACCAGTTGGTGACAGCAAAACCACCCCTGCTCCAGAACCAGAGTTAGCGCAACTTCCATCAAACTCCATCTACCATAGTCCACCAAGTTCATTAGCTGTCTTATCCATTTTCATTTCACCAGGTGCAAGGACAAGATAGTTTCCAAACTCACACTCCTGAAACAGAATCTGGGCTTTCGGGTTATCTGAGGGAAGTACAGTATACTTATTCTTGGGTTCAGGTTCAAGCTTGATTTTCTAGTTTCCAAGGGGAATAACGGCTTTGGACCAGTCCATTTTGATTTCACCTCCAAGATCCTTGCAAAACATCCTACTCAGAAGCATTTCGTAACTCGCCAGAATATCAGTGACCAGTATAGTTAATCTTACTCTTTTGTTTGGGCATGCTGCCAGCACTTCCTGGACATCCTTTACCTGACCAATAAGAGGAACCTATTTTCCATCCATTGAAAAGCATCTTCCAAACATTTTAGTAAGGGTTAAACCTAAAGATTTAGCTACTAAAGAAGGCATTATATTGTCCGAAGGCCCTGAGTCAATTATGCAATTACTTAACTTTTGGCCATTTAGGAGAAGGGAAATATAGAAAGGTTCAGGTTTCAGAATTTCAACCTCAAGCCCAGACCTTGTGTCATGAAAAGCACAGGAATCTACCAGATTAGCTAATGAGGAGGGGATAGATGAAGACCCGTCGGCAGCAGCTAAATCACTATTTTCCATACAGTTGTGTACTTGAGACTCTGAAAAGGAATCCCCTTTAACATATTTGACCAGTTTATCCAACTCTTTTGGGTTAAGCTTTAAGTACTCAGTGGTAGGTAGTTGAACGGTTGAGGCCTTATAGAATTCAATGATATCAAAGGAGGAAGAAGAGGAAGAGCTTTTATGATCTTCATGGTTCCTTTGCAAAATCTTAACCTCAGGAACCTTTGAAAAACTATTACCTGGGAGATCTTTTCCTTTGAAATTGTTTCCAGAAGGATTCACAAAGGAAGAAGGCTGGGAGGTTCGTTGATTCCTTGTTAGGATCGCACATGAAGAACCTTCAAGAGTTGCCAAAATGTTACTACCCTTTTCTGAATCTGACTCATATTCGAGGTAGAATGTTCTAGAGCCGCCAGGTGCCTCTTGAATTCTTTCTGCTTTAGTGAGCTCTCCTAATTCGTCCTTTGTGTTTTGCATCTGAACGTGTCTTATCATATCAGGACATGAAACCCCATCATGATCAGTGGTAAGATGAAATGAACACATGACACCTTTGTCAGGAGGTTCCTCTATCTGTAATATTTGTGGAGTTGTAGGAAGTTGCAACGGTCATCCATAGTTATATTGATTTGAGGTTCTCCTTCTTATATCCTGATAAGGTTGTGGATAAGAGTTTCCAAGCTTAGGTATTTGCCTCTTTAGAGCAATCATATCATTGACAAGCTGTTGAACAACTGGATTGGTAGAGGACGTAGAAGCCTGAGATTGTCCTTGAGGAATTTTTACATCCTTCCTCCATTTGCCATCTGTTATCAGATCATCTTCAAGCTCTATAGCCTCGTTTTGTGCAGTTTCTAGGTCGGCCGGCCTACTTCTTCTGAGGTGAAATCCTACATCAGGTGGCATGGAATTTATGAAGAAACATCGCTGATTATTTGCAGTTGGTCTTTTGGCTTGAGGAATTTTGTGAATAATCTTATTATATCTTGCTACATAATCCCTCATCGGCTCATGAATTTCCTTCTTCATCTGTGTGAGTTGAGCCAGTAGCGTGTGTTCATCATCAGCACTTTGGAATATTTTTTCAAAAGTGATTTTCATCGTTTGCTAGTCAGTTATGGATCTTGCTTGCAACTGGTTAAACCATTCTGCTGCCCCTTCAGTGAGGGTTTGGGCAAAAATCCTAACAGCCACGTCCTCATATTGAACTGCTAGGATTCCTATTGCTACATTAAAAGAGTTCAAATGCTCTTCAACTAAAACTTTTCCGTCACCTTTATATTTGGGTAAAACATCCTTTGCTCCTTTTGGTAGCGGATTATGGGCTGCGAGAGCAAGAGGTCCAACAGTCGCACCCCAGGGTTGAGCCATAATGAATACTGGATGAATGGTTACAAGAGGTGGAGCTTGAATTCTAGTAAGTGTTAGTGCTTTCCAAGGGGAAGAATAAGATATAGGAGTAACTCTGTCAGGAGATGAAGGTCAGCTTTTGGCCTTCCTTCTAGGAATAAAACTTGGGGCAAATGACAGATTTTGCAATTCTTCAAAACAGTTATCAATTACTCCTTCTTTCCTTTGTGTTCTAGTATATGGACGAGAATCCAGGATGATTAAAACAGGTTACTTCAATCAAGACTCAATCTCAACAATCTTCCTGCACTCCAAACACTTTTGCTTATTATGGGCTCACGTTTATGACATGCTGGTCTATTGAAAAATTTGGTTTTCTCTTTGTTTCGCTCCCCAACAGAGTCGCCAGAAATCTGTTAGTGAACAGATTTTGCTCTTTGCATTTAAATGATTAATTTTAGGACTCTGTTACCTTCTTTTTAGAACAAATGGTTCACTGAACAGTTGGGTCGACATTTGTTCAATCACCTCCCTCTGAATTTTTGCCTAGGTACAACTCCCTATCTAGATTTTTCATAAAGTATGTTTTTGTTTTTATATTTATATCCAAATGAAAGATTTTAACTAGAAAGCATATAAGGCCGCCTATATCATTCTTGGATGAAAGGCTATAACTTTCTTCATATCTCATAAATAACGAAAACTATCTTCTTAATTTTCAAAGAATGTAATTACAGTAACTGAAACAAAGTTCAATATACTTCTTCCAAATAAAGACGAATAGATTCAGAGAAAATGAATGCACCCACAAACATGAATCTTTTCCAGAGTAAACAACACATTCAAAGGAAAGAACATCAGAGGAATAATGAAAAACTACAATGAAATAATCAAATACTGTTTCTTGATCGGATGAACATATGCAAAGACAAGTTATCTATTCGGATTCAAAATTCACAGATCTTTCTTCTCCCCAAAAACAATATCACCAGATTTCATATATATATCTTTATGTAATCAAAGACATAATGATACATCTGCTATCTTTTTCCACCATAGATTTCAACCATCTGATTCCCCCTTTGATTAGGAATAAGAAAATACCAAAAAAAACACACGTTCCAGTCTTCTTTAAAATCAATTACTAAAAATCTAACCCTTCTACCATCGATTCTACTTAATTTATAGTCTAAATGGGGGAGGTCTCCCTGAAAACTCGACCACTCCCCAATAAAACAGTTACGAAACCAACATAAAGTATTTTGGGACAGTTGTCTCGAAGTTTTTGCATAACTATGAAAAATGTTTTGTTTTTAAAAATAAGGAAAACAAGCCCAAAGCGGATGCATTATGTTATATCTCATCATCACCCTCTTCTCCGTCTTCACGAGCGTCATGAGCAGCTGTGAGTTCTTGGATATTTGATTGGCTTGGGATTTTCATTGAATTAAAGCTTCGCCTTTGCCACCTCTTTATTCCACCTATGTTGCACCATTTTCTCTGAATGCTTCGGCAATTGATCATTCCCAATGAATACCATTGATTCGATCCTAGCCACTTTGGTTATATCCTCCAGCGTGAAACTACTCCTAACTCTGATCTTCTCCATGTTCAACCGGAATGACTTGACTGCTTCCTGTGTACTTGCCCCGCAGATTCCTAGTTCCCAGTCATGATCGAGATTAACCACTTTATTATCTTTGACAATACTACTCTGCAAATCCTAGAGTTCATAGACGAAGGTTTTTGCATCCTTAATTACCGACTAAAAGGTGAGCACCGGCCACATGATAGTTTTCTTAAGCACAAAAAGTTGGCATTCATCAGATACCAGCTTGATTGAATGTTCAGTCAGAAATTTGGTAGTTCCGTACTCTTCGATTTTGGTAAACAAAGGCAGGACATTTTGCCTTTTATGCTCTTCTTTCTCCCATGGTGCAAGCTGATTTTGAATTTCAGAAATCAGGCCCTGTACCTCATCACACAACTTCTAGGAGTCGGTAATGTAATTTTCACCATCTTTGATCACTTGTTCAATCCATTTTTCAACCGTTTCAACGATGCTCTTAGCCCGTTGAACTTGATTCATCAACTTCCTATTTTCCGGAGAAGTTGGGTCAAAATTCTCAGTGGCATGGGATATTGGCATTGCCCCAAGGCAACCGATGCTATCGATGAACTGAGCCAAAACACTTATATGTCTTTTAAGTTCTCTTTTCTCCCATCCATCCTTCTCTGACTGGGTAAGCATCTTCTTTGCTGATACTTGGAAAAAATGGTTATCTGTATCCCTGCTCATCTTTCCCAACTCTACCTTTGTTATTTCGAAATCATCAGAACTGGCCTCTTTGTTCTCATCCTTTGATTTGTAAGAAGCAATTTCTGCCGTCCATTTACCAGTTTCCTCATCATTGTTTAGGTGTGCAGTGGTCTTGAACCTCTTTGGCTTTGGATTCTTCTCAGAGTACTTGGCAACCATCTCTTGAATTGGAATGGTCACAGGAAGAGAGCTCCTTTTCTTGTTCACTGAGGTTGTTAACCATTTAAGAGTCACAATAGAATGAGAAGTTCCTTCATTCATCTTTGGGGGTGGCGTCATAGCCACAGTCACCATTTGGGAGTCTAGAGCACAAGCAACTTCACCATCCAAATCTTCAATTTCAAAGATCTGAGCTTCAAGCACGACATCTTTGGCTCCCATATCCTTGACCTGGTCCATCCTCTTCTAGGTGACACTACGTGATCGAGTATACCGAGGGGTACTGAAATCCAGAGTTGGGCTAGGTCTGCGTCTAGGTAGAGCCGACTTGATTTCCTTACCTGCATGAACAGGAGCACTGTTAGAAGGACGTTTTGGTGAAGACATACTTCTCGTAGAAAGAGGCTTGGCATCTAGCTTCATTGCTTTCTTCTTGGCCACCCATGCCATTGTTCTGTCCACAACTCATTCGGTTCTCGATTGAATGTCATCATTTTCATCTTCATCCCAATTAACTGGGGGCATTTCAGTCTCTGCATGGGCTAAATACCCTGGTTCAAATAGTTCAAGATAATCTTCTTCAAGCCCTTTAATATCTATCTTTATTTGCAGAGAAATAACCTGTTTTAGCACCAGTCTCATATTTTCTCTTTTGAAGACTTCAAGTTCATCTGAACAGTCTTCCCATAAATCTTCTAACTGTGGCATGGGAAGATAAGGCATTAAACCAAGGCTCCAAGAAAATCCTTTGTTGTCAAACCCTTTTCTTTCAGCATACAAAGAGAAATTAAAATTTCCAAGGTCTACTCCTATACTTAGCGCATCAAACATTGAATTACAGGATAACACTCCCAAATGTATTGGAAAATGACCTTCCCACTTGTCCTTTGGCTTTGCCTTCTTGACCACGGAAGTCAGTTGTCTGCATACTTCTGCTAGGACAAAACAATCAAAACAGAAATGCGGAAGCTTGAAGGGTTCCTCTTCAAAGCCTCCCACTCGTATATAGCAAAAGCATGGAAACTGGATGTAAAAGCTTCTGAACTTCTTAATCAAAGCCTACGCCTCATCTGAAATCCGTTTGGCTTTTGTACCTTTCAGTTCATGACACATATCACCCAGGAATGCATTACATACCCTTCTAAAATCTTGTAGGGCATTGTCCTTTTGTAGCATTGGATAAAACTCATACACCGAAACATCTTCCTCAGTGGGCTGCTAGGGTATGTCGGTTAACTCCTTAACACAGGCCAGACAATACAAATGATATGAGGACATGAAGAAGTTTTGTTGAAATTGCTTGGCTAGACTCAACTGCTCTTTCATTGAATCAGCAATTAACTCCGCCCAATCCAGATATTGTTTTCCTTCCAGAACTAATTGTACATAGCAATATATCCAATCATCAAAGCTATAAGCTTCGGCAGAACCTCTGGCTCGATGTAACAGAAGCATTACATCGTGGATATGTGGCAACATGTGGTTCTTGTTAGGATTTTTAGGCAGTCTAGAACCACCTCTCTGAGGGACTTTCAACCAGTACTTTGCCACATTATTCCTGTGTCCAACTCTATCCGCATTGAACTCACTAATTGACTGAGGAAGGGAGAAATTAGAAAACTGATAATCTGGTATTTTGAACACCGAAGCAATCACTTCGTGGTTAATGGCAAGAAGGGTTTCGCCATTATCCCTTTTGATGGTTTCAAATACAGGGTCGTATCTGGCAATACACTCCCGAACAAGCTCTAGACAAGGGATTGCCGGAGGAAAGGCTGCAGCTTCTAAAAGTCCACTACTCAAAATCTCTATACAGAATGACTTATCAACACCCCTGAACACCCTTTCTTTCAAATCTTCAAGGTTCTCACCCTTGAGGTCAGTATCACTAACTATGGCTTCTGTGGACGCCATGCTAAAGACGTTTCCAAACAAGTGCAGGGTGGACTTCATGATTTCAAAACAAGAAACCCAAACTTGATTGCAATGAAACCAAACCTCTGTATGAGAGAAAATGCAAGGGAAAACACTGGAGAGAATAAGGAAAAACTCACCTTCACAGCTATATAATCAGACGACGGCTAGCGGCAAGAAAAACTCCTATCCAAGGATAATATAAACACAAATCCAACAGCAAGAGCAAATGCAGAACACAAATGATTTTCATACCTTATAAAGAAAGGTAATAATGCAGACACATTAAATGCAATGATTTCACAATTTCATTCCGAACGCGGCAAATTGATAGATTAGACCCCCGCACGCATGCATTGAATGCATGGCAGCGTACTTTAAGAAACTACCAGTTCCCGTAACGTTCACTTACTTCAAAAAAACCAAAGAATGACATCACTTTACAATATGGTTCTGCCTCTCCATATTTAGCAATAAATGCACTTCTTGAAACATTAGAAACTGTGGGACCCACCAGCATTGAACCTGTGTGAACATCTTGAACCAACTTCTTGAGTGTTCAAGTAGTTCAAGATGTACGCCGCATCAAACTGTTGACCGCTTTGCTGTGTTGAACACATTGAACATATTTGAACCCTTTGAACTTAGTTCAACAAGTTCAACACAAATATTATGTCACCGAACAAGAAAAACTTTATTAAAGAGCCGCTGCAAAAACTCAGAGAAAATGTTAGTACGAAGAACCTTTTCTGAACACTTCGGAACCTATTGAACCTAAATGAACATCTTGAACCTAGTTCAGAACGGTTTGATACGTTCAAGGAGTACAATGAATTGTCCGAACTTGAACAAAAATGACTAGAGAAAGGACTTCAGGCCACATTTAAAGACTCGAACCAAGGTAATATGGTATGAACTAGGACTCCAACATAAAAAAGGAAATTATGACCCATTCTTGACATGAAGAATAAATGACGTGGTAACACATCAAAAGGTATGAGGTCAGGATCATTCCTTAGGCAAATTGGTGCAATGGATACCCCTCGGTCCTTGGCTCTTAGTGCTTGTGCCCCCATATTGAGTGGTTAAAACTATTTTGTGAAGGCCCTCACTAGGCTTGTGTTCTTGTAGGCTTCATGCACTTACTAAGTTGATGAGCTCGCAGATCCGAACGTCCATAAAGAAAAAAAACCACTCACAATATAAATGTTGCTTTCATGTTCTCTTGCTCTTTTATTTCTCTATTTTTCTACTTCTTTATATTGAGATTGAGACCACTTAGGTTTCAAATAATTTTTTAACTTTATCAAAAACAATGATAAGATGGATAAACAATGAATTAAGATCAAATAAATACGATTCAGTGATAAATTTTAAAATTAACATAAAAAGGAATGAATATAAGTATTAATAAAATAATAAATTTAAATTTAAGTTTAAAAAAATAAATTTTAAGTTTAGAAATTCTTGTAAGTGAAAATTCATTCATATATAAAGTAGTAATACAATACACAAATAATATAATTGCTTAATTGTTTTTAATAATAATTTTATATAATTATAAATAATGTAAAATTAAATTTGCATTATTTATAAATATAATTAAAATAATGATATGTCATGTAAATATTTATTTAATCACTTCCTTATAATTAAGTAAATGAGTTAATGATTAATAATTTTAACTTTAGGTATATTAAAGATTAAAAGTTAATGAATAAAATAATAATACTTTTAATTAAGTTTTGGGTTGATGAGTATTATAATTATATATATTAAATATTTTTATATAATATTTAAATTATATTACAAAACATAATATTCAACTTAATTAGAATAGAGAGAAAGAATATATCAATAAGTGAAAAAATTGATTTTGTAAAAAAAAGAAAATATATCATTAGTTTATTTAACACAATTCATAATAATATTAATAATCATAGTTTCAATTCATTGCCTTTTGTCCAGAAAAAAAACAATCATCATTCAAATGAGCTCTTGATGGGACACTCTAAGGTTTAGTAGTAGTCAACATATAATTGTTGTGCATGGTGATAGGGGTGGAGGGTCAAAGAGTGTGGTCCCATTTGAGGGTTCTCCCCATGTTGGGTGGTGGATATGCCGACCATGTAATGAATATAATTGTGGAGTAGTTTTTTTGTTTAATAATGGGAATCAGTTGGAATAGCCTAGTGACATGGAGGCTCACACTATTTTTATCATGGTGTTCATTGCCTAAAGACAAGGTGAGATCCCCCTTATAAACCATTAGTTGACAACAACACCCCAGAAGCCACGGTTAATAGGTAAACTTAGCAAAACTCAAACCTTGGACGTACAAGGGAAGAACCCAAAGCTTTAACATGAGCTTACCAATCAGGTTATAGGGTAGTTATGTTGGCATAACTAATGGAGATGATGATGAAATGAGAAGATGAATGATAAAGTTGATATGATCATGTATATGTTTTCACTGATGTCAACTAGTCTGACTGGATGCAAAACTACAAGAGGAGAGAAGGAGAAGTTAAATCATGCATTGCGGTTAGAATTGATTATTGCGGTTCAGAATATATGTTCATAACATTGGCATGAGGTTATGATTGAAATTGCACCAAGTTTGGTGAACCAGAAAACACATTTATAATTGACTGTTATGAACTCTATGAAGAAGAATGAATATCAGTATCAGATCTTTAATTGTTAATGATTTAAGGTTTGATAGTGGATCTTATCATTATTATAACTTAGTGATGACATGTCATAATTCGTGTGTAATGATAAGATGGTATTTGAGTGAGTACAAGGATTGGATTTCTTGGGAAACAACAAAGTGCTTAGAAGAATGAAACAAGGGTTTGATTGCTTATCAAATCGATGTGTGGTGATCATTCAATGGTGGAAATCATCTGGAAATTTATTGTAATGATTTGTAATGTATTTTAGTAGTGTTTTGTCGTGCTAAATATAAATTTATTGTATCTTGTTGATGTAATTAGGGTTTGTATTTGCCTTAACTAAAAAGTGTATTTAGGGCTAGTTGGAGAAGAGATTTTGTGTCAGTGGTTTGAGAAGAAGGTTTTGTCGAACTAGTTTGAAGTGTCTGCATGTGTGTAGAAGAGTTGTGCTGAAAAGAATTTGTACTAGCAAGCAAGGAAGTGTTGTAATCAGATCATTTGCCATGTTGTTCCCTAACACTTACAGTAGTTTGAAATCCCTTAACCGGGTAGATCCTAACAAGTCTAATATTGTAAATCCCTTCACCGGGTGGCTCATTAACTTGAGTTCTAAATCCTCTAACAAGGTTACTCCTAATAGGGTCTCCTAACAGGGTTGGGGCAAAATCCCTTAACCGGGTGACTCCTAAAAGGGTCTGCTCTTAACTGGATATATTGTAAGCTCTTAACCAGGCTAGGCCTTTAATCGGGCGCATTCCAAAATTGTGCAAATACGTATTGTGGGTGCTAATTCCCATTGTGGTTTTCCCAATTGGTTTTCCATGTCAAAAATATTTGTGTTCATGTGGTGGATGCATTGTTGATTTGTGCATTTGATATCTTTACTTTGTTTGCATATTGATGAACACTTGAGTGAATGGTTTGTTAAATCAGCTTAGAAGATTGTTTGAGTTGTTACCGGTACAGTTTAGTGAAGTTTTGTAGATTTGTTTTATTACTAATTCACCCCCCCTCTCTATAATAACTGGATCCTCATTATAACAATTGGTATTAGATCCCTAGGTCCTCTTTGTGCAAAAGATTAACCACTTGAGGTAAAGATCCAAGATGATGAAGGAGGGTCCTAAGTTCACAAAGGATAACTATAGAATCTGGAGTGACAGAATGAAGATCTACATCAAAGGTATGGGGCCATAGCTCTGGCAGCATGTGGTTAATCAGTACACACCTCCTATCGGTACTCTGATTGCAGATCAGCTCAAGGAGTAGGAGGTGAATGTTCAAACATTGGAAGCTATTGTAAGTACTCTTTCTTATTCTGAGTATATTGATGTTCATGGCATAGAAACCACTTATGAAGTTTGGGAAAATTTGAAGTTGATTTATGGTGCAGATGAGCATGTGCAAAAAGATAAAGAAGAAAGCCTAAGAGGCAAGTTTGATGACATGAGGATGATGGAAGGTGAGAACATCACCAAGTATGGAAAAAGAATAAAAGAAGTAGTTGGAGGAATCAAAAGTCTTGGTGGAACCATAGTAGAAGACACAGTGGTAAGTAAAATGCTTAGAACTTTACTGCCTGCTTATGCTATTAGAGTATCTTCTATCCAAGAATTGAGGTCACTCAGAAAAGATAAAGTTGTAGTTTATTCATTGATAGGCAAGCTTACTGCTTTTGAATTGAATAGCTTTGACAATAGTGTACCTAAAGTAGAATCTTCTTTCAAAGCATTAGTATCTAATGCACCAGTAAGAAAACAAAAGGATGTTTATCATAACCATGAATATAGGTCAAGTCATCATGGCGGTGGTAATGAAAAAGTGGATGATGAACATAACTTGATGGAAATTGAGGCTTATTGGCAAAGAAACTTCCTAGAGGCACCGGTAAGTACAAAGGCAATATTCCTCTTAAGTGCTTCTTATGTAACAAAATAGGGCATATTGCTACTAATTGTCCTAATAGTGATCAGAAAGAAAAGTTTAGAAAGTTTAAGGGAAAAGGTAAGAAACAATGTTATGTTGCAGTAGATGAAGGTGTTACAAATAAGGAATCAAATGAAGAAGATAATGGGGAAATTGCTTTTGTAGTAGTTAAGGAAGATCTCTCTAACAAGAAAGCTTTAGTGTGTCTCATATTGATAGCAGTGATGAGTGGGGCATTGATAGTGGTTGCTCACACCACATGATCGGTGACAAGAATAAGTTCATCTCACTTGAAGAATTTGATGGAGTAGTGATATTTTGTAATAATACACCATGCATGGTAAAAGGTAAAGTTTCAATTTCTTTAAGTGGAAAAAATAATGCCAATGATGTGTATTAGGTTGAAGGATTGAAGAATAACTTGTTGAGTGTTGGTCAGCTAAATGATAAAGGTTATCATCTTGAGTTCAAGAATGGAGTGTGCAAGATTTTAGGAAGCAAAGGACAACTGATTGCTACTAGTAAACAGTTAAAAGGTAACTTATTTCATCTGAACACTAATGTTAATAGTTGTTTGGTTGCAAAAGTTGAGGACAGTTGGCTATGTCATAGAATATTTTGTCATGTAAATTTTGATAATTTGGTCAAGGTCAGCAAGTCAAGTATGGTTAGAGGTATGCCACAACTAGTCAAACTAGACAATGTGATTTGTAAGGAGTGTCAGTTGGGTAAGATGACTACTTCCTCTTTCAAAATCAAATCATTTTCTTCTGAAAAATATTTTAGATTTGGTGCACACTGATTGATGTCGTCCTATGAGGACTAGCAGTTTTCAAGGTGATAAATATTTCATGATATTTAATGACAACTATTCAAGAATGATGTGGGTTACATTTTTGAAGGAGAAGTCTAATGCTTTTAGAAAGTTTAAGGCATTCAAAGCCTTAGTGGAGGAAGAAACTGGTAAGAACCTAAAGTGTCTAAGATCTAACCGGGGTGGAGAATTTACATCAGCTGAATTTGTGAAATACTATTATGAGAATGGAGTCAAGAGACAACTATTTGCACCAAGGATAGCATAGGAGAATGGGATTCCAGAAAGGAGGAACCGGACCATAGTTGAAACATCAAGAACAATGTTGATACAAGGGGATGTACCCAATTTTTTTTGGAGAGAATCAATTAGCACTGCAATATACACAATGAACTAGATATTGGTCAAGAAAGGTAGTGACAAAACTCCCTATGAATTATGGTATGGTCATACTCCTAATGTTAGTCATTTCAAAGTCTTTGGCAACAAGTGTTACATAAAGAGAGATGAGTATATCGGAAAGTTCGATCCTAAAAGTGATGAAGGAACTTTCCTTGGTTACTCAACTAAGAGAAAAGCATTCAAGTGCTTTAACAAAAGAACCAAGAAGATTGTGGAAAGTGTTAATGTGAAAGTTGATGAGCATTCTAACAAATCTGATGATGCCAACAAGTCTAATGCAGTAGATGAATAGAAGCTAGTGATCATTGAACTGAAAGTTCAAAATGATGTTGAGCAGAACAGTGCAGATAATGTTTCTCAACCGAAAGAAGAATAATAAGAAGAAGAAGATGCTTCTACATCAGAACCAGTTATACCTAGTTATGTAAGGTTGAATCACTTTGCAAATCAAATAATTGGAGACATGAATATTGGAGTACAAACAAGAATAAAGATCAGAGAAAATGCTTGTCTGATTTCCACAATTGAACCTAAGACACTAAGGGAAGCTCTCAAGGATGATAATTGGATAAAGGCTATGAAGGAGGAGCTTGATAAAATAGAGAAGAACGACACTTGGTCACTTGTTCCTAGACTAGCTGATAAAAATGTGATTGGTACTAAGTGGGTGTTTAGGAATAAATTGAATGAAGATGGTGAAGTGGTTAGGAACAAGGCTAGACTAGTTTGCAAAGGATATGTACAATAAGAAGGTAAGGATTATGGAGAAACCTTTGCATCGGTTGCTAGAATTGGAGTATGAATGCTACTTGCATTTGCAACATTCAAAGGATTCAAGGTATACCAAATGGATATCAAGTCTGCATTTTTTAATGGAATTCTAGAAGAAGAGGTTTACATTGAACAACCAGATGGGTTTGCATTGACTGAAGACAAGTACATGGTGTGCAAACTTCTTAAAGCTTTATATGGGTTAAAGCAAGCTCCAAGGGCCTGGTATGAGAGACTCCATTCACCCTTGATTAATATTGGATTTCAAATAACCAGTGAGGACAACAACATTTACTTGGAGATAGAAGGGGACAAGTTATTAATTGCAGAAGTGTTCGTAGATGATATCATATTTGGAGGAGATGATGACATGAGTTTAACTTTTTTAGAAGATATGAAAAAGGAATTTGAAATGTCTTTGATAGGTGAAATCAAAATTTTCATTGGTTTGCAGGTCCAACAGATGAAAGGAGGAATCTTTATCAGGTAGTCCAAATATGTGAAAGAGGTATTGAAAACCTTTAGAATGGAAGACTCTAAACCGGTTGGAACCCCTATGGTTATTGGTTGTAAATTATCCAAGGAAGATGATTCAGATCCAATGAATGAAACTGAATCAATGATTGGTAAACTATACTATGTTGTTCATAGTAGACCAGACATTACTCATGCAGTTGGTATAGTGGCTAGATTTTAAAAAATTCCTAACGAGACTCATATGGTGGTAGTGAAGAGAATTTTTTAGGTATCTTAGAGGAACTATTCATTATGGATCTTTAACTAGTAATTATTTAAGGTTTGGTGGTGGATCTTATCATGATCATAACTTAGTGATGACATGTCATAATCTGTGTGTAATGATAAGATGGCATTTGAGCGTGTACAAGGATCAAATTTCTTGGGAAATAGCAAAGTGCTTAGGAGAATGAAACAAGGGTTTGATTGCATATCAAATTGATGTACAATGATCATTCAATGATGGAACAATGATGGAAATCATCTATAAATTTTTTGTAATGATCTGTAATGTAAATTCATTGTATCTTGTTGTTGTAATTAGGGTTTGTAGCTACCCTAACTGAAAAGTGTATTTAGGGCTAGTTGGAGAAGATATTTTGTGTCTATAGTTTTAGGAGGAAGGTATTGTCGAACCAAATTGAAGTGTCTACATGTGTGTAGCGGAGTTATGTTGAAAAGGATCTATACTAGCAAGCAAGGAAGTGTTGTAATCAGATCATTTGTCATGTTGTTCCCTAACAGTTATAATAGTTTGAAATACCTTGACCGGATCGATCCTAACAGGTTTTGTATTGTAAATCCCTTGACCAAGTGGCTCATTAACATGAGTTCAAAATCCTCTAATAAGGTTACTCCTAACAGGGTAGACCTCCTAATAGGGCTAAGGAAAAATCCCTTAACCGGGTGACTCCTAGCAGGGTCTTTTCTTAACTGGGCATATTGTAAGCTCTTGATTGGGTGTAATCACCTAAAAATGGTCACCTAAACCGTGGGCCCCTAATCTCGACAACATCACCAAGGTCCTAACCAAAGGCAATTAAATCAACTTTGAGCACACAATTAATTAATTCTTCAATCATTAAATGTCATATGGCAAGTGAATTATTCTATATTAATTAAATATTTCTTTATTTAATTAAATCATTCCAAGAAAATCAGTTTGATTAATTATCCTATTTAATTTATTAAATATCTTAGAATATTTAATTAATTAATAAATTTGCCATTTAATCATAAAAAAGGAATTAATTTATCACAAAAGAGGAATCAATATGCAAAGCAAGAGTTAAATTGAAAATAAAATAAAAGAATTGAATTGAGAGAGAAATCAAACTTGAGATATTATTTCTTTCTTCTAAATTGAGATGACTTGAAATCAAAAAAGCAATTTATTGGATTATTAATCATTCTCTAAAATTGGAACTCAAAGCTTTTGAGAAAAGAAGTTTAGTTGCATTGAAAAGACTCTTTTCTTGAATAAATCAAAGAAATCGCATGGAATTACCTATTTTCATCTCAAGTGCATGGAATTAATTGAATATATCTCTAATGCAAACTCAAACTTACAATTTGAATGCATTTAAATTAAACTATAATTGGAATTTGTCTCAAGGTTAACCGAATCTAATTTCTCAATTATTTCAATTATCCTAAATTGTGCTTTTTCTTAATCTCTCTAGTGATTTTCTATAAATTCAACCTTCATCTCTCATTCAAAAACACCCTGGAGATTTATTGTTATTATACAGTTTTTGCTCTGGAGTCATTGAAGATATTGTTCTTGCTTTTTGAGATTATTGCATCTTAGTTTAATTTATTTTTGCATATTTTATGATTGCATGAATTCATATAGCTTACTATTCATCCATCTAGAATAATCTTGCATCCATTTAGCTTAATATCATGCTCATATAGATTAAATCCTTTGTCTTGGTGTAGTTTACTCACTGGTATTGCTTATACAAATCTGAGAGCAAGTCTATACTCACATCTTTTAGAAGGCAATTGGTCGATTTGTTATGGTTATATTATTCATGCTTATATCTATCTAACCATACATGTAATGACTTAATTGAAGTGTTGTGTCTTGCAACTTATAGACTTATTTCACTTTTTCACACACACTTTTCCTGGTACCCACCGTGGGGTAGAAGACTACATCTTTCAGCCTCAGAGACTAACTTATTCTTATTTTTCAATTCTTTGTCCATAAAGTTGCTGCAAATTATCATATGAGTTTTCCCACTCTACCAAACGACAAACGGAAAATATCGTGTGATCTTGTATAGATTATCGTATGACTCAGTGAGAATCGTCGTATGATATTCTATGTTTCTAGGTTAAAAGAAGATTTCATTTGTCGAGTTTTCTCATTCAATTTTTATCATACTCACGATGACCCTGGCTTGTTGTTCGTCTGTCTAAGAAATTTTCACAGCCTAATCAATTTTTGTAGAATGCTTGTCGATGAATATGCTTGTCAAACAAAGACAATATGACTACTGATTCGCTGTCTTTGCAGGTTGCTTGAGGAGATTCGAGCAAACATTGTGAATTCATTAAATTCATTTTTTAGACACCTAACTTGCTATCTGGTTAATGAACAAATTTTTCTTTCGTGTTTTTAGAAAATTCTGAGAGGTAGGAGAGTATGCTCTTGTCTGCATAGATAATAAAAAATCCAGACCCTTGAGCCTTTTTCCTAAGTTAGAGATTTTTATATCTTTAGCGGGCCTGCCCTCCCGAGGAGCCTTTAAGGCCAAAGCCATTAGGGTCAATTAGAGGGGAATGAACCAAGTGGGAACGGATAAACACCAAGTACTCCAACAAAATAAACATGATTTGATAAAAATCAAGTTAATGACAGTGCTCGGGAATAGCTCTCCTCTGTACCTTTGGTTATATTAAACCTTGGTTTTCAAGGCTGGGAGACCTCTTAATTGAGTTTATACCCTGATGTGCTAAATGGATCCCTTACTAGTTCCAATTAAAATTAGAAGCTACCTAGTTCATCTCCAAAAGGGGGGAAAATATTTGTGCAAGAGAGATAGTAATTCTCCCAAGGCACTTGCCATATCACGCCCCCATTAGCATTTGGAGTCGGCTAATACGGCGTTGAGAATCCATTGTGTGAGACTCAGCGGTCATATTCTGATTAGCTATTAGGTGTGTACCTAAGTTAGCAAGCAAAGGTTTTCTTCTCTCACCAATTTCCATAGGGTTAGCATGTTGTGATTGAAGTCATTATACATATTGTGTGTTTACTATATTTTCATCCCTGAAACTGAAACTAAAATACCAAAATTGAAGAAAACAATAAACAACTCAGTAGTCAAAACTCTGTGTGCGTCAAAAACTAGTCTATCCTAGTCAAAACTCTGTCTATGTCAAAAACTAGTCTATCCTAGTCAAAACTCTATCCATGTCAAAAACTAGTCTATCCTAGTCAAAACTATGTCCGTGTCAAAAACTAGTCTATCCTAGTCAAAACTCTGTCCGTGTCAAAAACATATTCTATCCTAGTCAAAAATTTGTCCGTGTCAAAAACTAGTCTATCCCAGTCAAAACTTTGTCTATGTCAAAACTAGTCTATCTCAGCTATTCAAAAACTAAGTCCATCTCAAAACTGATCGTCGTTAGTCATTAAAAACTTGGTCTATAAGAAATTTTGTCTCTATCTAGTAAACTGTTGTACGAGTCTTCTGATTTATCATCCTGCTACATACCTATTATCGTATGAAATTTTATCAGGTCTAACAATTTGCCGTCTGAGCATCAGTTCTATGTCGTACGAAAAACCATTACATTCATCAGTTTGTCATATGAGGTATACCCTATCGTGCAAACATAGGCAGTAACTCGTACAAAATTTTGTTTCTATCATCCTGAAGATATTAAACATCATCCTGAAGATGTTTCTATTAGTGAGAGGAATTGAGGTTGAACCTGAGAAGGTCCAAGCTTTAATGGAAATGCCACCTGTTGGAATCTGTGCAGAACTTGATGACATGATGATATTGTATGTTGTCATTGATGTCAATATATTGAAGTAAGAAAACTGGCAAGAGAACTGGTATGATATTGTTAACTGGTATGTGTGAGAATCGGTATGATAATGTGAACCAGTATATGTGAAAAAGTGAAGCGGTATGCTGGAATGAGAATTGATATATGGAAAGTTTTTGTATCAGGGTTTCATTTGGCATGACTACCGGTTGGTAGTCTCAACTTTAGGATTTCTGGTTGATGCATTCCAAGCCTGTGTGATTCAACCAATGACATCTTGTGATAAGTTAGCATTGCAATGAAGACCAGATAGTGTTGCCACGTTAGCCTTGTGCGCATGAAGGATTTCCTTGAGGATCTTGCATGAAGATTGATCCTATCTACCTCAGGAATGTAAGAAGTCTCTATAAATGGTGGAGAGCGCGTGATGGGTTATCAACTTCCTAAAGCGGCAAAGAATGAACATTGGAGAACGTCTTGAGATATGTTCAAGACTGTTGTATTCAATGCAGTATGATTAATGGTCGGGATTGAATCGATTGAATTGTTAAACCTAAATGTTTAGGGTTTAGGGTTTATGCTACAGACCTATCTGTTTCCTATAAGGTCGACGATGTTGTTCATTTTGAGGTTGTTGGAAAATGCTATGTGTGTATCCAAATGAAGAGATGCTTGATTTTTCCTAGACTGGAGAAGTGTATTGATACCTGCAGAGTGTGATTGCAAAAGCAAACGAGCTAAAGTGGATCTGCCTTGGCATTGAGTGTTATTATCAAATAAGTGTATTACCTATTGACTTCTAACCATTTCAGCAGTTGAAAAATCCCTTAACTGGGTAGCTTTAACAGGCTTTTGTGTAAATCCTTTAACAAGGTGACTCAAGTCAGCGAGTTCTTCAAATCCTCTTGCGAGGTAACCTTTAACAGGTTTCTAACCTTTAACCGGGTTGTTGTTCTCAAATTATGATTCCCTTCTCTCCTCCCTATTAGGAATATAATAAACTCTATTTGCATATGAAGTGGACATCGAGGAAGAAATAGAACTCCAGAAAAATATACAACAAGGTTTTAACAAAACCTTCTACACTTCGAACTTATCCAAAGTTTAGGTGGGTATACCTTCTGTGAAAACTTTCACACTTTTAAAATCTGAGATCCATAGTAAACCAATGCTATAAACCTATGGACTTCATCACCTTAGTAGAATTGAAACATTAATTGAAAAGCTTATACTTATTTTCAGTATTGATCTCCAAGAGAAATAGAAAGAAAACCACAACTGGATACCAGTGCCTTATTCGGGCTACAGAGTCACCCAAATCAAATTAGAATTCCAAAATTGAAGAATCACATACATTTCACCACTTCGGCCTTAATTAACCCCATACATGCCTAACATATACACGAGTTTTATCCTCTTAAAACTAAAACCGTTCATCAAATTCAAAATGAGCAAACAATTGATTTATTGATAGAGATATTTCATGCATATTTAATTCCTCTCCCTTGAAGAGAAAAGCTAGAAACACATCCATATGATTTCCTTACGATCCATGTTCAGTCAAATAACCCTAGACTATTCAAATTAAACCATCAAATTAATGAGTGCACACCAGAAGACAACACAGATTTAGGCCTAAAAAGTATTAATCTATATCTTTATATTCATTTTGAAAATAATCTTACATGATTCAAAGTATTCTTTGTGATAGCTAGAAAAAACCCAGATATATTTTTGTAGAGTTTCTTTACAAAAATTCTTGTGATCCCTTTTCTATTAGTCCTGGTATCCATTTATAACATCATGGATGCATACAAGCTTCGAACATTCCTAAGAAAAGTTTGTTACAAACCGCAATGTCCTCCAAGAAACAGTTACAAGTCCTTTTCAGTATCAACGACCTCTTCAGTTTGTTGCTCCTCTGTAACATCTTCTAACTGCTCTGGGATTTCTTCTTCTTGCACCGCATATTTCTTGGTCCACTCTTGGAACATGTCATCAGCAGGCCATGAGTAGCCAACATTTTTTTCCTTCAACTTAACCAACCTTTTCCAAGAGTTTATCACTTTGTTAACCTTTGAATTCAAAAAGCCATAATGTGACTTTATCTTTTCCATTTCTTCAACTGTCTTGACAAAAATGGATGTGTCATTTGTATTAATGATTCCATTCACCCTTAGATATAAGTTAGCTCCCAGCTCATCAAGCCATACCTGTTTGTCCTTCAACTGATTTTGGTTAACAAAACCCCAAGGAAACAATTCAAATTTACGCTCAGAATATTCTTTCCTATACAAGTTGGCTTTCCTCTCCACATTGGTTCTTCCTTCTGCTAACTTGGTCAGACCTTTAGCTAACTCACATGTGGATTTAATAGTAGGATATGATCTTGCTTCATCATAAGATGCACACATAAGTTCTAGATCCACTTCTCTTGGCATCCACTTATCCAAAATTGGCTCCAGAATAGCTTTATCTTCATTCAACTCATTCCAAATATAAAAAATATTCTTCATGCTATTGTGAACCATGGAAGACCCTATTGTGTCAGCAAAGCTCAAAATTGTGGCCTTTACCCTTTCCTCATATTTACTTGCAAACAGGACATGAGCTTGTTTTAACTTCTCCAATTCATGCTGAATGGTCTCAGCTGGTTGCAAACCAGAAGGCATAGGAGAAGGGGGAAATTCTATAATAGGACTGGTCGGTGGAGGTTGTGCAGGAGAAGAAGTTGTCATTAGAGTAGAGGACTCACCTTGATGGTACTGTCCTACCAATTGACACTTCAATTCAGCAATGATGTTATCTCGGTTAGCTATTCCTTCTTTGGCCTCATTATAAGCCTTCAAGATCATTTCTAATTTCAACTGGAGACTAGCATTTTCCTTTGCCTCCTTTTCTACCACTGCTACATTGAATTTTGTAGTTTCTAAAACTATGCTAGCAGCCTCTACCATCCTTGTATCTTGAACTCTTCTTACTATCATGCCCCCTAGAAAGCTAGATCCTGAGGTATCCTTCCTTTTTCTATTTTCATCCCTCTTTAGGGACCACATGACCAGAGCAACATTATCTTTTCTGAATGTCACTCCCTCCATAGGCTTGGTCTCTTTCCTGACTGCCTCAAGTACCAAGGCATCTGCTATATCCCATTCAGGAAGGAGTAGAACACCGACCTTTGATACCATTTCTCTTCCAGCTTCAGGAGTGGTGGTTTTGAATTCAGCCATCATTTCTTGTTTAACTTCTTCCTCTACTAAGGTTGTATCTTTGTGAGGCTTCTCACTCATTCTCTTTTCACATCTTGCCTTGAATTGTTCAATATTTTGTTTCCATACAAATTGCATGAATGCCCCTGTTGTGACAAAATTCCTGTCAGCTAGGAACTCTTCACTAGCTTGCTTGATAGCCAGGTCTAACTCCTTACCTTTGAACTCATCTTCAGTTAAGTTCATCTCGACACTAGGTGGCTCTTCTAGCATTCCCTCTTGTGTCTCTTCATAGGTGTAAGCAATCTCTCAGAGGCTTCCTAACCGCAACAATTGTTCTGCTACTGCCTGTTTATCTCCTATATGGATAGGGGATTGAGATGGGGAGTATAGAGATTCATCTGTTTGTACTTCTTCAATTGTTCTCTTCCCTCTTGAAGTGGAAGGCTCACTTGTTACTAGCATCAATACACTATACTTTGACCTTTAGTGCATCACATAATCACCAGGAGGGATAGCTTTAGCAAAGGCAGGCTTAGTTAGAATTAACTTAGCCTTGTCAGGGTTGTCTCTTATCATAGCCTCCCTCTTTTATTTCAGAGTTTGCATTAAATCTTCAAAGTAAAGAATTAAAAATTTGATCTTTTCCTCAAAGGGGTTGAAGCTAGATAGAGGGTCATAACTGCTATCAAACTAATGAATGAAATCCAGACCCTTTTTGTATGCCACCCACTTTTCTTTCCTCAATTCTTGCTCATCCAAATTGAATTCATTTCTGATTAGGTCCTCAGAGAAATGAAATTGGTGTGGGATACCTTTGCATATGGCTCTTCTCCTAAACATACCATTGAAAAAATCCTAAGGGTCAGCAAACCTGGTTACTCCTATAGACAACCTATATGGTTGAAAAAAGTCATCAAAAAATTTCCAACCACCTTTGGTGATCACGAATTGATGGGCCATGGTAACAGTTGGGAAAATAGTCCCTTTACCCCTATTTCTCAGCTTTGCCTCTTGCACACCTCCAATCTGCATTAAGACCTCTGCAATCCCTATTTTCAATGTGACTTGATAAGGCAATAAATATGGAGTGCCTTTGAAACCATAAACTCTAAAAACTGTAGAAACAAGGTACAAATACATATCACCCGAATTATGAACAATCTTAATAACTTCAGCAAACTCCTTAGGCCTGAGACACTCCAAAAGAGCCTTTGGGATCCTGGGGTTCTATGGGCATAGAAGAATACTAAGCCTAGATGCAAAGCATCTAGCAAACTTCAAATAACTGGCATGCTCTCTGTCCCAAGATAAAATTGTGCTCCACGGTTGCACAAGCATCTCCTCACCTTCCTTTTCTTTGATCAAATCCATTTCCTTAGCAAAATAATCAGATCCTATGAACAAAATTATGTGCATTAGAAGAGAATACCATCCAAAAGGTCTATCCACCTTACCATTTTTTATCCCTACAAGCCCTGCATGAATTGCATCAGTGAGGTAAGGTGCAAAATCAAATGTCACTCCTAGAGAGGGGTTTAGAATCCGTTCCATCATTAACATATAATGGGTTGGCATGGTTGTTTCAACATCTTCCCCAGGGATCTCACATTGTGCCCAATACGTGCCTTTGGCCCTTAAAGTGAACAAATTCAAGGAGAAAGGTTCCATGGTGCTAGGGCCCACTATAATTAACCCTCCTATTTTAACCAAAAACTCCTTCAAACGGCCACTCCTAAGGTGACCTTTTTGCACATCATAAACCTGGGCCAATGTTTCAAAATCAATAGGCTTTAATAAATTTGATGTGTCACTAAGCTTAAAAATATTCCTGAATTGATCATAATTGATTTCTA
Source organism: Cryptomeria japonica (assembly GCF_030272615.1). NCBI lineage: Eukaryota > Viridiplantae > Streptophyta > Pinopsida > Cupressales > Cupressaceae > Cryptomeria > Cryptomeria japonica. Next base: position 497,839,448 of record NC_081411.1, read on the forward strand.
TCAGGGCTCCTCCATTGACATTCTTCACACATCTAGCAATAGGATCATAATTGTGTGCGATCTGGGTTAGCAAGTCTACATCCATAAACACCCCAGGGACTATGAGCTTCCCTACGTCTAGTTCCCATATGCTATTCATTGGGGCACTAGAATGTCTCTTATTGAATCCCACTTTAAAAAGACCCAGCCCTGAAATCCCTCAACCGTCTACCCTTGTCATATAAATCATCTCCAATCATCAAATGGGGGGCTTTAGGAACCAATTCTTTGATTTTTGCCATAGCATTTGAGGCCATGGTCAATTGTTCTAGGAAGTCATCACATATATTCCTATCTTGGTAATTTACCTTTCTTGTGAACTCCCTTCTTGGTGCCATCCTGTTAATGCAATTATATCAATTAAGATTCAAATACAACCCTGATAAGGCAAGCACACAATAAAGTACCGATTTTTAAATTGTAATTAGCAAGCAAGACACAAAAACTCATTATTCTCCTGAAGAAATTCGCTCTGCACCAGCTCCTCTGCAACAAACTTGTCGAAATGGTGCCAATATTCAATTGATGCGGACCTTAATATGGCAACTTGGCATTAAATTGAGAAATTAATCCTGTATGCTTCAGCCATCAACTCAAAATTGAATTCACAAATTGAATTAAAAAATAGGCTCCAACGGATTACCAGTTCTCTGAGTATTTCCCTATTTTTTTGTTTCGCCATTTCGTGAAGTTTAAAAAACCCACACCTTTCCTTTGCGAAGCAACGACGTTCTTTGGATCCTTGGAAACTTGCACTGCCTTTACTCTTCCGGTCTTTCTGCATTAGTAACAGACCCCACCTTCCTTTCGCTACTTTGCAAAAGGTAAACACTGCGCACTTTGATCATGCAAAACAATGCTGCCCATCCAATCATTTTCCACTTGCTCGGTCTTTACTTCCTACAGCGACCGCCAGTCTACTTTACTAACCATTCCTAACCATCACTGCTAGTGGTTTTCACTACTTCGTGAAGGCTAACCACCCTGCATCTTCAAGCTATGAAACAACGTTGGTCGTTCGATCCACCTTGAGATGTACACCATTTAACAGACTCAAAACCTTTAAAGTGGGCCCCGGGCTTGGAAACCACTTGCTTTTTCATCACTGGTGAATGAATCTTACATGTCGGTCTGGTATTCACTCAAGAACTCAAGCGGGCTCCATTCTAAGATCTCCACGTGTTCTATTTCACATGGATTTCAACACCATCATTGGTTAAATCAAAGTGGGCCCCAAGAAATCCTTTGCAACCACGCGCATCTGACAAGTCACCATTTTCCTCAACCAAGCGGCCCACCTGTCTTACCATGCCATCCACTGTGTGACTACCATGTCACTTTGTTACTTCGCAAATGGTAATATTTGTTTGATTTGGGGCTGTGAATCCATGCGAGCTGTCCGATCAACCACAAGTTGATCGGTCTTTAAAACCACAACCTGCTTATCCTTTGGGCCCACCAACCTTTTCTCTACTTTGCAGGCTTTAAACCTTAGGCAACTCATCTTCGCAAAGCAGCGACAATTGTTAGATCTTTCAAAATTGCTCGCCTATTAACCTCTTCTTGACCACCTTTCCCGGGCCCTCCACCTTTTTGCTACTTTGCGAAAGGTAAAACACGAACATCTTTCGGCTGCGAAACTACGCATGTCATTTCTCTTCTCTGAACTGATCGTCCTTCAGCCAAAGGAACTGCTTACCTCTGGGACCCACCAACTCTTTCGCTATTTCATAGAGGGTAAGTCGCATGTATCTTGGGCTAGCAAAGCAACGCGAGGTGTTGGATCAAATACAAGATGCATTCCATTTAATCTGACGAACAATCCTTTAGTCGGGCCTGCTTACCCCTTTCACCACTTCGTGAATGCTAAACTACAGGCACCTATTCTTTGCGAAGCCATGCACACTGCAGGATCAACCTTGACTTGCACAATAGTTAAGAAGCCTGACAAATATTAAAACAAAACATAGGCAAAGGCGTAAAAATTGAAAATATTTAAAAGATCGCCTAGGGAAAACCTATAGGGGGGGACACTTTCATGATGGAGCGACCCTTCCACTTAAGTGGAAAAAGTAATGCAATTATAGAACATGAGGGTTTTTCCAAACATAGGAAGGGTTAAATCTTTCAAAAACCTTAAACCCTCTTTGACCCAAAAAACACAGAGGCAACAAAGGTTATTGCAAACACATTTTTACAGATTTTAGCCAACTATAGGATAAGAACACCCAATTTTCAAAACAATGATAACAACGGCTCTGACTGGGGATGGTTGATTGTAAGATCAACAAAAGAATTCAGAAACTCTAGAGAACAGACCAAAACAAAAGCCCAAAAAATAACCAACAGAAACAAAACTAAATATATACAAACTAAGACCTACTATGCATGGACTTAAGAGAAGTAATGTTTCAGGAACTGTCCATGCACTGGAAATTCCTATACCTCTCCATTCATTTTCTACAAAAAATATGAATCCTTTCCATTAAGATCATAAACCACAGAGGGGCCTATCCATAATGACTCCATTTTTTTGTGTTTTCCTTTATCTTGCCCTTTTGCATTCCATTGAAGCACCATGTCACCAATTTGAAACTTTCTTAATAAAGTTCTTTTGTCAAAGAGATATTTGGACTGCAACTGGATCTTCAAATTCCTCTTATGGGCCAAAGTTCTAATTTCTTCCACCTCCACCATTTGAATCATTCTCTCTTCCATAGGTTCAGATAACTCCATGTCTTCAGCTTGCAGGAACTTGTAAACTAGAAGAAGATTATTGACTGGCACCCTAGATTGTGTGCCATAGACCAATTCAAAAGGTGAAACCCCAATTGCTTTCTTGACAGTAACCCTGTCTGCCCATAGGGACAATTTTAACTTCTGGTCCCAAGACCTTTTGTTCTCCTCGAGGATTTTCTTAATAATGTTCAAAAGGCTTTTATTGCTAGATTCAGCTTGCCCATTACCCTGAGGATGATATGGTTAAGAGTAGGACATAACTATTCCATGGCTGGTGCAAAATTCAATGAACTCCTTTGACCTGAAGCTCATGGCATTATCCATCACTGGTTTCATAGGAACACCAAATCTGGTTATGATATTATCCATCAGGAAGTCAATAACAACCTTACTTGTGGCTCTCCTATTGGGTATAGCTTCAATCCACTGGGTGAAATAATCAGTGGCTACTAAAATCTACCTATGACCTCTTCCCTATTTCTCAACTATCTCTCCAATAAAATCAATGCCCCATTGGACAAAAGGGGCTTCCATTGTGACTGGGTTGAGGGGTAAAGCTCCCTCATACTTCAATTTGAATGAAAATTTTTGGCATGGGTCACATCTCCGGACATATTCATGGGCATCTTTAAACAAAGTAGGCCAATAATATCCAACCCGAATGATCTTACTAGTAGTTGTTTTGGCAGAGTAGTGACCTCCACATACTCCATCATGCATTTCAGTTAACATCTTTCTAGCCTGGGATTTATCCAAACACATCAGCAATGCCCCATCTCTATTTCGCCAATATAGATAACCTTGAATAAGGACATATTTTTGAGATTTTAGTCTCAGTGTCCTTCTCTGGTTGTGGGTCATTCCCTCTAAATATGTTGCATTCCTTAAAAAATGCACTATCTCTGAGTACCACGACTGTGTCTCAATACTTGTGACCAAGATGTTCTCAATTTCAACATTATTCACTTCAACGTTAAGAAGGTTTGATTCAGCCATCAGCTTAGCAAGGCATAAACCTTTCACCAATTTAGTGATCTTAATCTCTAAATCAAACTCCTGAATTCTGGTTATCCATCTACATCTTTTACCAGTGACCTCAGACTGAGATAAAATATCTTTGACAGCCACATGTGGGACATAAGCAATTACAATTGCATTTACAAGATACGACCTAAATGCTTTAACAATGACCAAAGAATATGTTTGTTTCTCCATGATTTCATATTTTAATTCTATACCCTATAAAGTTTTGCTATAAAAATCTATAGGATGTTCATATCCTTCATTATCCTTTTGTAGAAGAACTGCAACCACTGTATGATATGAAGCAAAAGAAAATAGAGAGAAAGGCTTACTATAGTCAGGGGACTTCAACACTGGTGCCTCCTGAATAGCCCTTTTCATTTCATCAAAAGCCTTTGAAGCTTCTTCATCCCAGTAGAACTTTGTATCCTTCTTAAGCAATCTAACAATGGGCTTGACTATCTCTGCAAAATTTGCAATGAATCTTCTAACAAAATTTACCTTGCCCAATAAATATTGGATACCTATAACACTCTTTGGCTCAGGTACATTGTTTATAGCTTCAATTCTTTCAAGGTCTATTCTAACCCCTTCCTTGGAGACAATATGCCCGAGCAGCTTCCCTTCAGTGACAGCAAAATGACACTTTTTTGGATTTAAGGAGACACCAAATTCCAGAGCTTTATTGAAAACCTTTTCCAAGTGCCCACAGTGGTCATCTGCCCTTTTGGAGAAACATGTTAAATCATCTTGATACACTACCATGATAATGTTAATGAATTCCTTGAAAGCTACATCCATTGCTCTTTGAAAAGTAGCTCCAACATTTTTCAAACCAAAAGGCATTCTTACATATACATATGTTCCCCAAGAGGTGGTAAAAGTAGTCTTGAATTATTCAGATTCTTTCACTAACACCTGGTTATATCCTGAGAACCCATCCATCATAGACAATAGGTCACAACCAGTTACTCTCTGCAACATTGCTTCCATATTAGGAGAAGAATAATTGTCTTTCAAAGAAGCAGCATTTAGATTCCTAAAATCAACACAGAGTCTTATATCCCTATTCTTCTTCCTAACTGGGACCAAATTAGACACCCATGATGAATTCCTTATAGGCTTAATGATCCCCCCTTCCCTTAACTTGGTTAATTCTTGCTGCATTTTAGATTCCAACAAGGGGTCAATAGGTCTTTGTTTCTGTCTAAAAGGCTTAGCATTTGGAAGCAAAGGGACTTCATGCTGAAACAGATCTTGTCTATACGCCTTCACATCTCCATAAAACCAAGCAAAAACATGCTTATATTTCTTCAATAAATTAATAAGGTTAACTCTGACATGAGGAGACAAAGTTTTTCCAATATACACTAACTTAGTGGATGATTATGTCCCCAAGTTCACTTCCTCTAATTCATCTAACTTGGTGGTTGACTGCTGATGCAAATGACCTGTCACTGTAACTGAACATACCTTCTAGCTCTACTAACCCTTTAGGTATTTCATTAGTTTCCAACTGAACCATGTCATTTCCAAACACAGTTTCTCTATCTTCAACCACTTCTACCAATGCATTGCAATCAATTTTTTGTCCATCATAGTCATCAATGCATTGTATGAATCTGAGAATGTCTTCATCATCGGCAAACACTTGCCAATTATACACATTATTAGGAATGGTTGGCCTAGCTTTTATCTCAACTGTGGATACACCGGTTAGTGTTATATCATCATTCTTTAATGCAACATTTGCCAAGAAATCAGCCATGATAGTCTTTGATCTTTCTATCCAATTAATAGAGAACGCACTAAAATGCTCAATCACATCCCATACTGCATGCTTATATCTTTTCAAACAATCATTTTTAGATGCATACTTAGACATAACCTGAGAAACAACCAACTCTGAATCTCCTAATACTCTTAGCAACTGAATCCCATGCCTTTTTGAAACTTCAAGCCCCAATAACAAGGCTTCATACTCAACAGTGTTGTTTGTACACTGAAAGGCTAACAAAAAGGAATATTTGAAGGTTATACCTGATGGGGACACAAAAAGAACTCCTGCTCCAGATCCTTCTTTAGAGAAAGCTCCATCAAAATGCATGTGCCATAAACCATGCTGTTGAGATTCCAATTCAATCACAATAGAATCAATATTTTTCAGTTGAGGTAAAATTGGTTGTATTCTAAAATTGTCAAGATCCACATCAATCATATAGTTTAACATACTAGGGTCTATCTTCTCAATTACCCTAGGGGCACGTGGTTCTCTATACAACTTAACCTAGCTTCCATTGATTGGGATAGTAGCATATGACAGATCCAACTAAACATTTCCACCTACTGTTGTAGCCCACTGTCTAGATAACAACATGCTATAGTGAGGTTTTGTATCAGTTACTATGACAACCATCTTATATGTTGCTTCAGGGAATGCTGCTATTTTTACTTCCACATATTTCATTGTACCTATCACTGACACTTCTTTGTTGTCCATAGCATAACACTTCTATTATACTATACTTACTGACAACCCTAATTCTTTCATGACACTATATGGCATCACATTTGCAGCTCCACCAGAATCTATCATACAACTCTTAATTAACCGGTTATTCACTAATAAAGTAAGATAGAAAGGATCAACCTATGAAGGCTCTTGTATAATAGTTGCTCCAACATATACCTCCAAGGGTTGCAGCTCATGATAGTTTTCATCCTTGATTGGACCTGAAGGCAATGTTGTGCTATTGTGAGATATCTTAGAAAATAAAGATAAAGCAGTTTCTCTATGTTCCTTTATTTTCAATAATTTTATCAAAGGGACTATGACCTTCATCTGGGTAAGAGCCCGAGTCATATCAAAAGTTGAATTATTAATCAATTCAGTATTAGTCTTAACTTTCTCTGTCTTAGGATGACTTGCCTTCTTTATTGTGGTAGTTCCTTGTATATCACCAATAGCATTATTATCTATACCTTGGCCTGTATCTTTCAATTGGTCACTCTTTTTCTGATCATCTTGAGGCAAAGTGCCACTACTTGCTGCTTTCTTCTAGGATACTTCTTTTATGAACATTGAGCTAGGTTCACCTTCATCCCCATCCTTCTTACTACTTCTCAAGTTGTAATTATGCTTGGCTTTGGCTATGGTAGCTTTAGTAAGATTTCTTACTTCTTCATCACTGGGTCTTCGGAGATGAACTTCTTCATCTTCAATAGTCACCACATTCAAAGTGGGATGCCAATCAAGTGTCAACTGTCCTTGGTAAGATCTATTACTATTTAGCACATCACATTCACTTAATTCACTTTGTAATGACTCATCGTCACTTTCAATAATAGTCTCAAACATATTAATATCAGACTCAACCTCTTTTCTCATGGATTCTTCGAGGGCTTGAGCTACAACACATTAATGAGGAGAATGTGGTCCATCACAAGCCATGCACCAAGGAGTATTCTCCATATTATGAACATTCCCTCCTTTCAAAGAATCTAGGGTATCTTGGTTCTGAGTGTTTTTTGGCTTCTTATTTTGAGGTTTGCCATCCTTCCGGGTTGTATTTTAAGGCATGTCATGCAATCTAGGAGGCCTATCTTGCCAATTGTAATGAGGCTTGTCATTTTTACTCACCTTGGCAACAAGATCTTTCATGGTAGTCACTAATTTCTCTATTTTGTCATCTTCCTTAGCAATTTTATTAGGTTGTTGTTTTGATTCTTGCCACAACCTTCCATTAGTCCTCCTTCCCACCTTTCTAGACGCTTTCCTATTACTTTCCACATTTATAGCAATTCTAAAAGCATCCCTCTAACTGTGTGGGTTTTTGTCCCTATGAATATAGGCCATTTTGGAATCAAAAGCATTATAATAAGTGTTGAAATACATATTATCATCCAGTCTCATTACTTGATATAGCCTATGCATTGCTTTCTGAAATCTAGCATTAAAATCTGTGACAATTTCATTATCAGACTTTCTACTATTATTAAACTCATTGAGCATGAAGCTCACATTTGTTTTGTCACCATATTGTTCTTGAAAACAGTTTTTAAAATCTTCCCAAGACCCAATGCTATTCAGAGGGAGACCTTTGTACCAGTCCCTTGCATCATCTACTAAGGACTGTACAAACAATTTCATGATGACATCTTCATCCACTATTTCATAATCATTGATTAAGTCACCAAAAGACTTTAGGTGCTCTTCTGCACTAATTGCATTGTTACCAGCAAATTTGTGGAGTCTATCCCTTAATTCTATAGGAACATGGTTAGGGTACACTGGGATTCCATCAAAGAAAAGCTACCTATACAGTTCCAAATTAATGGGTCTTCTCTGGAATTGGTTGCTAGTAAAGTTATTACCCATGTTCATTCTCACATTAGGATTTTGAATTGGAAGAGCTTGGCTACTTTGCTTTATAATGGGGACTTGATTAACGGGAACAATGCTAGTAGGCGGTGTTGATTGGATTTTCACTAGAGGGAGTGGGGTAGGATGAAGTAAAGGTTTACCTGAGTCCATTGAAGGAAAAATTATAGGGGGAGCCTTTAGATAACTAATTTTCCATTTAACCTCTTGAATGGTTGCCTCTAATTTAGCTTTCTCCAATTCCCTTTGTAGGTCCTCCTTCTCTTTCCTCATCCTATCTATCTCTTTCTCATGTGCAGCCAACATAGAAGAGATTTATGTTGTAGTTTTAGACCCAGGCCCATCTTCCATACACTTCTATTTTCCTTTGTCAATGTTATTCCTAATAGGTTGTGGATCACTTAAGACCTCTCTATTTGGTTGCACAATAGATTTGTACACAGGGTTGATTTTGGGAACTAAATTCTCTCTGATGACTAGAGCTTCATCCTTGCTTTTAGCTTTCTCTTGGGTGAATAACTCAAGATCAACAATCTTCCTTAGAAGCCTGTCCCTCTCAATCAGTTTAGCTTTCACTTCCTTTTCTTTATTTGCTTCCTTCTATGCTCTCAAGGATATTAAGTGATGGACTCTTCTATTGAGGGCCTCAATTTCTTGGGACACCTTATCTTCATCAAGGAACATTTCTTCAGAATCTGATATATGGACTTGGTCTATATCAATTAAACTAATATTTCCATCTATTGTCCTAGGCACAGAATCCATTTTCATATTTGAACTATTCCTGTCCTTCCTAGAAAAACTAGCATGAGAGATCTTCTGATTTAAAATTTGGACATCCTCATTATTACGAAACAACCCAAAATGAAAACCCAAAATATCCTGATCAGATTCACAGGAGGAAGAATTTGAATTTGCATATATGGGTCTATCAGATGACTTGCCCATATTAATGCTCTTTTGCACCCAAGCAACATTAGATGGCTCATGTACAACTGATCTTTTCTAGCCTCTCCATGCCTATTCAGGTAATCCCTCTTGCAATGTCTCTGGAGGATGCTTCCTCATGAATGACCTAGTATTCCTTCCTCTCTGCATTGTGCTTGTTTTTCTTAAAAGAAATATACTTATTCAAAAGCACTGGTTATACTTGTCAGAGTCGCCATCCACAAAGACTATGGGAAATAAGAAAACAAGCTAAAACAAATCAAGAAGGTTTTCAAAGAGAAAGATAGCACAAATGACAGATAAGGCAATCTTCCACAACACATAGATATCCGAACAAATTTCCGAACTAATTTAGGCACCAATCTATAATATAGATAAACACTATGACTATTCCCCAACAGAGTCACCACTTTTGTTGTTCTCAAATTATGATTCCCTTCTCTCCTCCATGTTAGGAATATAATAAATTAAATATGAAGAGGACACCGAGGAAGAAATAGAACTCCAGAAAAACATATAACAAGGTTTTAACAAAACCTTCTACACTTCCAACTTATCCAAAGTTCAGGTGGGTATACCTTCTGTGAAAACTTTCACACTTTTAAAAACTGAGATCCATAGTAAACCAATGCTAGAAACCTATGGACTTCATCACCTAAGTAGAACTGAAACATTAATTGAAAAGCTTATACTCATTTTCAGTATTGGTCTCCAAGAGAAATAGAAAGAAAACCACAATTGGATACCAGTGCCTTATTCGGGCTACAGAGTCACCCAAATCAAATTAGAATTCCAAAACTGAAGAATCGCATACATTTCACCACTTCGGCCTTAATTAACCCCATACATGCCTAACATATACATGAGTTTTATCCTCTTAAAACTAAAATCGTTCATCAAATTCAAAATGAGCAAACAATTGATTTATTGATAGATATTTCATGCATATTTAATTCCTCTCCCTTGAAGAGAAATCCTAGAAACACATCCATATGATTGCCTTACAATCCATGTTCAATCAAATAACCCTATACTATTCAAATGAAACCAGCAAATTAATGAGTGCACACCAGAAGACAACACAGATTTAGGCCTGAAAAGTATTGATCTGTATCTTTATATTCATTTTGAAAATAATCTTACATGATTCAAAGTATTCTCTATGATAGCTAGAAAAAACCCAAATATATTTCTACAAAGTTTCTTTACAAAAATTCCTGTGATACCTTTTCTATTAGTCCTGGTATCCATTTATAACATCGTGGATGCATACAAGCTTCAGACATTCCTAAGAAAAGTTTGTTACAAACCGCAATGTCCTCAACGAAACAGTTACAATTCCTTTTCAGTGTCAACGGCCTCTTCAGTTTGTTGCTCCTCTGTAACATCTTCTAACTGCTCTGGGATTTCTTCTTCTTGCACTGCATATTTCTTGGTCCACTCTTGGAGCACGTCATAAACAGGCCATGAGTAGCCAACATTTTTTTCCGTCAACTTAACCAACCTTTTCGAAGAGTTTATCACTTTGTTAACCTCTGAATTCAAAAAACCATAATGTGACTTTATGTTTTCTATTTCTTCAACTGTCTTGACAAATAGGGATGTGTCATCTATATTAATGATTCCATTCACCCTTAGAGACAAGTTAGCTCCCAGCTCATCAAACCATACATGTTTGTCCTTCAACTGATTTTGGTTAACAAAACCCCTAAGAAACAATTCAAATTTATGCTCAGAATATTCTTTCCTATACAAGTTGGCTTTCCTCTCCACATTGGTTCTTCCTTCTGCTAACTTGGTCAAACCTTTTGCTAACTCACATGTGGATTTAATAATAGCATCCAAACTTGCCTCATCATAAGATGCACACATAAGTTCTAGATCCACTTCTCTTGGCATCCACTTATCCAAAATTATCTCTAGAATAGCCTTATCTTGAAATTCAACTCATTCCAAATATCAAAAAATTTCTTCATGCTATTGTGCACCATGGAAGACCCTATCGTGTCAGCAAAACTCAAAATTGTGGCATTTACCCTTTCCTCATATTTACTTGCAAACAAGACCTGAGCCTGTTTTAACTTCTCCAAATCATGTTGAATGGTCTCAGCTGGTTGAAATCCAGAAGGCATAGGAGAACGGGGAAATTCTATAATAGGATTGGTAGGTGGAGGTTGTGCAGGAGAAGAAGCTATCATTAGAAAAGAGGACTCACCTTGATGGTACTGTCCTACCAATTGACGCTTCAATTCAACAATGATGTTATCTCGGTTAGCTATTCCTTCTTTGGCCTCATTATAAGCCTTCAAGATCATTTCTAATTTCAACTGGAGATTATCCTTTTCGTTTTCCTCCTTTTCTACCACTGCTACATTAAATTTTGCAGTTTCTAAAACTATGCTAGAAGCCTCTACCACCCCTGTATCTTGAACTCTTCTTACTATCATGCCCCCTAAATAGATAGATCCTGAGGTATCCTTCCCTTTTCTATTTTCATCCCTCTTTAGGGACCACATGACCAGAGCAGCATTATCTTTGCTGAATGTCACCCCCTCCATAGGCTTGGTCTCTTTCCTGACAACTTCAAGTACCAAGGCATCTGCTATATCCCATTTAGAGAGGAGTAGAACACCAGCCTTTGATACCATTTCTCTTCTAGCTTCAGGAGTGATGGTTTTGAATTCAGTAATCATTTATTGTTTAACTTCTTCCTCTACTAAGGTTGTATCTTTGTGAGGCTGCTCACTCATTCTCTTTTCACATCTCGCCTTGAATTGTTCAATATTTTGTTTCCATACAAATTGCATGAATGCCCCTGTTGTGACAAAATTGCTGTCAGCTAGGAACTCTTCACTAGCTTTCTTTACAACCAGGTCTAACTCCTTACCTTTGAACGCATCTTTAGTTAAGTTCATCTTAGCACTAGGTGGCTCTTCTGGCATTCCCTCTTGACAAAATTGCTGATGAATGAAATCCAAACCCTTTTTGTATGCCACCCACTTTTCTTTCCTCAATTCTTGCTCATCCAAACTGAATTCATTTCTGATTAGGTCCTCAGGGAAATGAAATTGGTGTGGTCTACCTTTGCATATTACTCTTTTCCTAAACATACCGTTGAAAAAACCCTCAGGGTTAGCAAACCTGGTTACTACAGTAGACAACCTATATGGTTGAAAAAAGTAATCAAAGAATTTCTAACCACCTTTGCTGATCACGAATTGATGGGCCATGGTAACATTTGGGAAAATAGTCCATTTACCCCTATTTCTCAGCTTTGCCTCTTGCACACCTCCAATTTGCCTTAAGACCTTTGCAATCCCTATTTTCAATGGGACTCGATAAGGAAATAAATATAGAGTGCCTCTGAAACCATAAACTCTGAAAACTATAGAAATAGGGTACAAATACATATCACCCCAATTATGAACAATCTTAATACCTTCAACAAACTCCTTAGGCCTGAGGAACTCCAAAAGAGCCTTTGGGATCCTGAGGTTCTATGGGCATAGAAGAATCCTATGCCTAGATGCAAAGCATATATCAAACTTCTAATAAATAGCATGCTCTCTGTCCGAAGATAAAATTGTGCTCCACAATTGCATAGGCATCTCCTCACCTTCCTTTTCTTTGATCAAATCCATTTCCTTAGAAAATAATCAAATCCTTTGAACCAAAGTATGTGCATTAGAAGAGAATACCATCCAAAAGGTCTATCCACATTACCATTTTTTATCCCTACAAGCCCTGCATGAATTGCATCAGTGAGGTAAGGTGCAAAATCAAATGTCACTGCTAGAGAGGGGTTCAGAATCCGTGCCATCATTAACATATAATGGGTTGGCATGGTTGTTTCAGCATCTTCTCCAAGGATCTGACATAGTGCCCAATACATGCCTTTGGCCCTTAAAGTGAATAAATTTAGGGAGAAAGGTTCCATGGTGCTAGGGCCCACTACAGTTAACCCTCCTATTTTAACAAAAAAATCCTTCAAAGGGCCACTCCTAAGATGATCTTTCTGCATATCATAAACCTGGGCCAATATTTCAAAATCAATAGGCTCTAATAAATTTGATGCCTCACTGATCTTAAAAACACTCCTGAATTGATCATCATTGATTTCTATCAGGGCTCCTCCATTGACATTCCTCACACATCTAGCAACAGGATCATAATTGTGTGTAATCTAGGTTAGCAAGTCTACATCCGTAAACACCCTAGGGACTATGAGCTTCCCTACATCTAGTTCCCATATGCTATTCATTGGGGCACTGGCATGTCTCTGATTGAATCCCACTTTAAAAAGACCCAGCCCTAAAATCCCTATTTGTGAATCCCTCAACCATCTACCCTTGTCATATAAACTGTCTCCAATCCTCAGACGGGGGGCTTTAGGAATGAATTCTTTGATTTTTGCCACAACATTTGAGGACATGGTCAATTGTTTTAGGAAGTCATCACATATATTCCTATCTTGGTAATTTACCTTTCCAGTGAACTTCCTTCTTGGTGCCATCCCGTTAATGCAATTATATCAATTAAGATTCAAATACAACCCTGATAAGGCAAGCACACAATAAAGTACCAATTTTCAAATTGTAATTAGCAAGCAAGACACAAAAACCTGTTATTCTCCTAAAGAAATTTTCACTGCACCAACTCCTCTGCAACAAACTCGCCGATATGGTGCCATTATTCAATTGATGTGGACCTTAATATGACAACTTGGCATTGAATTGAGAAATTAATCCTGCATGCTTTGGCCATCAACTCAGAATTGAATTCAAAAATGAGCTCCAACGGATCACGAGTTCTCCTAGTATTTCTAATGGGATGGGGTTAGGGATAGACTAGCATAGTCTATGCTCTTAGATCCTTCCCTTGGATCACCTAGTGTTCTCTTCACACCCTAGGGTCTCTAGGACTTTTCTTGCTTGAGTAATCCCCTCACCTTGCCCAATCCACCCACCAATGAGTTGCAATGCTGCTCCTAAGGTCTCACCTACTCATGAGACTCAAAATCCCTTACTATGGCTAATAAGGGCTTGGCTTGTCCTATTGCTTCCTAGGTCTTAGCAAGGTTAGGTCAGGTCTATTTCATGGATTTTCCACCCATTCATGTGCCCCCAAGAGGTTTCAAGATTCCAACCCCTTACCGATTTCACTATTTTGTGTTTTTGCCTACAAAATAGGGCTACAAGGATTTTGACCAATTAGGCCTCCTACCCGGTCCTTTAGGGCTCCCTCTCACAAATGATGCACAAACTACCCAAACTCCCAAAATTTACTACCATTCATTTGGCAAGGGCTCAAGGATTTCTCTGGTTTTGGGCCTCCAAATGGCTGTACAGTGCCTTGGGCAAATTTTGGGGCTTTTAAGGGTTTTGTGAGGGTTTTATGGTCTGCCTGGGTCACAGTGTATCTTTTGTGTTTTAGACACCTTGTTTGGATTGGTGGAGGATCCCCCTTCACACTATTAGTGCTTCACACACTCCTCTACACCTCCTCCAAAGGATGCACTCTCCTCTGACCAACCTTGCTCTCCAAGACCTCTGCAACTTGACCCTTCCTAGCCGGGCACTGTCCAGTCTCGCCTAGGAGTGGGTCTTTGTATGGCCTCCTTGAATTTTCAAGGGCCTTTCTTGCACTAAACTATAGTACAAGACCTGCACTCTCATTCTCCATGGTTTCATGGTGGTTCCACAATGGGGAATGGAGTCATGATTCCATTTGCACAAACTAGTCCAAAACTGGACAGTGAGAAGACAACTTACAAAATATTTACAAGCACACCAAACTTACAAACCAAAACCTAATCTAATTGCTCAAAATGAAATTATTTACACCATATAAGACACTCCACATAGTTTTTCATGCAAATCAATCCATTAACAATCTTCCTTTACTCCAATTGTGCGGACTGGCAACAAAATTGCAATCTCAATCAGGTCACTTTGCTTGGGTCGTACAATGTCTGACATCCCCCCCATTAACTTAGGGTTTTTAACTACTTATACTACCCTCTCCTTGGTCTATGTTCCCATATTATGGCTTTCCATGCTACATTAAATATTTTGACCTCATGGTGGAAAAGTTGCTTGACAACTTTAAAAAGTTGTCATGCAACTTTTGAGCAACTTTCCCAATGTTGCTTTTCTTGACTCCTAGACCCACACTAAGCCAACCTAAGGACACCACAATTCTATGAGGGACCCCTAAACACCTCAAATGCACACATACCCCCTATTTCCAAGAAATCCTCAATTTTGACTCATGACCCTAAGACCTCAACTAGGACCCTAACTAGGACCAATGAGCACATGGCTCTTTATTTTATATACAATGGCTTCAAAAGAAGCATAACACCAACAAAACAAAGAAGGAGGAAGAGCTTGGAAGGGTGCTCCTACACCATACTCCTCCTCTACACACAACTAAGAAATAGAAGAAGAGATGAGATTCGAGTCTATGCCAAGTGTCTTGAACCTGCTCTCTTCAACCCAGGTAGCTTCAAACTCAGGCTGACCTGCCCACTTCACCAAGTGTTCCATCTAGACCTGGTGTCTGGTGGACTTCATTACTCTGGATTCCAAGAACTCCTCTGCTATAGGCTTCTTCACCTATGGTAAGACATTAACATCTAGGTCCTGCAGCACCTTGGCTTGGTTCTCCTTTTGCCCTGCTATTTCACCCTTGTACATGATCAGGTTAGTTACATTAAAGACTGGTGATATAGCCAAATCTGAAGGCAGGTCAACCTTGTAAGCATTCTCCCCATACTTTGATAGAATTCTACAAGGTCCCATCCTCTTCATTTGTAGTTTGGTAGGCTTACCACTTTGCATCCTAGCTTTGCTCAAATGGACCATCACAAAGTCACCCACCTTGAACTGAACCTCTCTCCTTTTCTCATCCATTTTGGCCTTCAGTTTTTGAGTGGATTCAAGGATGGCTTTCTTAACCTACTCTTGGACTTGCTTGATGGTTTGAGTGAAGTCCTCTACTTTCCCACTCTTCATCTCCATAGAACCAAGTTCCCTGAGTTCACATACTCCTCTTGGATGTCTACCATAGACAGCCTCAAAAGAACTTCTACCAGTGGTCCTATTCACACTATCATTATATGCATACTCTGCTTGAGGAATGACTAGATCCCATGTCTGCCCATATTCCTTAGTTAAACACCTCAACAAGTTGCCTAACACCCTATTGATGACTTCAGTTTGACCATCTGTTTGTGGATGGTAAGCTGAGCTAAATGAGAGATTAGTTCCAAGTCTCCTCCATAATGTTTGCCAAAAATGGCCCATGAACTTGTTGTCCCTATCTGAAACAATTCTTAAAGGGAGTCCATGAATCCTAACAATCTCCTTAAAGAAGAGATGTGCAACATAGCTAGCATCATGTGTAGTCTTACATGGAATGAAATGGCTCATCTTGGAAAATTTATCTACTACCACATAGATGTTGCCCATACCTATCTTTGTCTTGGGAAGTCCTACTACAAAGTCCATACTTACACATTCCCAAGGCCTATTTGGGATCAGCAATGGTTGATAGAGACCAACATTTCTTGATCCTCCTTTTGCTCTTTGGCACACACCACATTGTTCTACATATCTTTTCACATCTCTTGGCAACTTTGGCCAATAGTAATACCTCTATACTAAATCCAAGGTTTTGTTGACTCCAAAGTGTCCACTTAAACTCCCATTGTGTTTCTCTTTGATGAGGTTCTCCCTCATGGATCCTCTTGGTACACACAACTGATTACCTTTGAACAAGAGACCATTTTGGAGAGTGTAATCTGCATACTCCCCATGGAAATGGTTCTCAAACTCCTTGCAAACCTTGTAAGCTGATGAGAAGTCTTCATCTCCTTCATAGAGGTCCTTGAAACCTTCTATTCCTATGCTCTACAATTGTAGTTCTTGAACTATCAACAACTTCCTTCTTAATGCATCTGCCACCTTGTTGAGTTGCCCCTTCTTATGCTTGATGGTGAAGGTGAAGGATTGGAGGTATTCCATCCATTTCAAATGCCTATTGCTAAGCTTCTCTTGAGTGTTAATGTAACTAGATGCCTAGTTGTCTGTGAACACCACAAATTCCTTTGGAAGTAGGTAATGCCTCCATTTCTTTAGAGATTGCACTAATGCATACAACTCTAGGTCATAAGTTGAGTACTTCTTCTTTGCTTCATTAAGCTTCTCACTAAAAAATGCCATAGGTATTCCCTCTTGACTCAATCCACCCCCTACTGCAATTCCACTTGCATCACACTCCAATGTGAATAGCCTATCAAAAGTAGGTAGGAGAAGGATAGGTTTCGTGGCTACTTCTTGCTTAAATAATTGAAATGCTTTGTCAGCCTGCTCAGTCCATTTAAACTTAGTTTTAAGGCCTCCTTTTATGGTGTCAAGGACTGGTGCACATATTCCACTGAAGTTCCTCACAAACTTCCTATAGAATTGAGCTAATCCATGGAAACTCCTAACTTCAATCCCTGTTCTAGGTGCAGGCCAATTCAAGATTGCCTCCACTTTGCTTGGACCCATCTTCAAGGTTCCTTTAGACACCACAAATCCTAAGTAGACCAGCTCTTGCTTCAAGAAGTGACACTTCTCTAGGTTGATGGATAACTTCTCCTCATGCAACCTCTCTAGGACTAACCTCAAATGCTCAAGGTGCTCCTCTTTGGTTTTGCTATAGATGAGAATGTCATCTAGGTACACCACCACAAACCTGCCTGTGAAATCCTTTAACACTTCATTCATCAACCTCATGAAGGTTCTTGGGGCGTTGGTGAGTCCAAATGGCATCACAAGCCATTCATACAATCCCTCTGTGGTCTTGAAAGCAATCTTCCACTCATCTCCCTCCTTGATTCTAATCTAGTGATAACTACTTTTAAGGTCCAATTTGGTGAAATACATAGCACCTCCTAGATAGTCCATCAAATCCTCTATTCAAGGAATAGGAAACCTATACCTTATGGTGATCCTATTTATTGCCCTTGAGTCAGTGCAAAGTCTCCACTTGCCTCCCTTCTTTGATGCTAGCACTACCAAGACTGCACATGGGTTGATGCTCTTCTTAATCAATCCTTGTTCCAATAACTCCTACACTTGCCTTGCTACCTCCTTATTCTGATTAGGTGTGAGCTTATATGCTGCCTTGTTAGGTAGGGATGCTCCGAGAACAAAGTCTATTTGATGGCTTATAGACCTTCTAGGTGGGAGTGTTGCAGGTGCTCCATCACTCACTATGTCCTTATACTCTTGCAACATTTGCTTCACCTCCTTGGGTACTTCTACTAGCAACTTGTCTTCTTCCTCCTTTGGTTTCTCAAAGATGGCACACTTCACTATCTCCTCCTCATGTAGCAAGTTTAAGAACTCTTTACTAGTAGCCAATAAGACACTAGGTGTTTTTGAAGTTCCCTCTTCATTCTGTCAAAGACTGAATCTTGGAGGTCTTGCTATCCTTCTTGAATGATATGGAGTTCTCCTCTCCATCATAGATCACCTTCCTATCAAATTGCTAGGGTCTTCCTAGCAACAGATGACAAGCATCCATAGGCAACACATCACAAAGGATCTTATCCTTGTATCCTCCAATAGAAAACTCTACCCAAGTCTGTTCATTGACTAGCACACTCTGTCCTTTGTTGAGCCAAGTCACCTTGTAAGGGCTAGTGTGGGGTATTCTTGTGATTTTCAACTTCCTAACTGCCTCTTCTGATATGATGTTTTCAGTTGATCCTGAATCAACTATCACCTTGCACACTTTACCAAGAATTTTGCATCTCACCCTAAACAATGCTCTCATATGTTTGGGTTCCTCCTTAATCGGCTATCTGATCAAAATCCTATTGAACATCAGATTCTCACCAATTTCTAATTCAATCTGGTCCACATCCGGTGTCTTTCTACTTGAAGAGTCTTCATGTGCATAAGCAACCCTCTTTCCACTATTTGATGAGGTAGGCTTGTCAGGGCATCTATATGTCGGGTGTCCCAATTGTCCATAGTTGTAACACTTCATAGTTGCAAAGTAGGAGTTACCCGTGCTAGTACCTCTACCCCTACTTGGAGCACCTTGTGCACCTCTTCCTCTAGAATGGCCCCCTCTAAGATTGGTTTTACTGCCATGTTCGGTCAACTTGGCTTCTCCTTGGTTCCTCTACTCATTTGACTTGCTTTGGTAACCACCTCGGTGATTCATTTGCTCTCTACCTCTGCCTCTACCCCTATTATTGGAGTCTCCTTTCCTTTTGTTCCTCTCTTCCACCTTGACAGCAAGCTGATGACATTTTTGAATAGTATTAGGAGTCCATAGGCTTATCTCCTCTTGAATGTTCCACTTTAGCCCGCTTAGATACCTAGCCACCTTAATAGATTCATCTTCTTGGAATTTGGATCTAAGACAAAGTTTTTGAAATTCTTCGGTGTAGGAGGTCACATCAAGGTCTTTTTGCTTCAAAGCCTATCTCTTCTTATGAAGTTGGACTTCATAATCCTCTGGTAAGTAGTTCTCCTTGATATTACTCACCATGGCCTTCCAATTGGCAATAGGTAGCTTCCCCATGCTAACTCTCTCTTCTTGCAGGTACTTCCACCATGTCAAAACTACTCCCCTTAATCTTGATTTGGCAACCTTAACCTTTTGAGCCTCTGTCACTCCCTCACACTCAAAGTGGTTTTCCATGCCCTCAATCCATTCCATGACAGTGTCAATGTCCAACCTTCCACTGAAATGTGGCAATCCTTCAAAAGCTTTGGTGTTCAAAGCCTTGATAGCCTTTACAAGTGGTTCTTCATTAAACATGGGATCTGGTCTAGGTATAATGTCATCTATATCAATGGTTTTCTTGCCTTTATCCTTGGTTTCTTCACCCCAAGGTTCTTGTGTCCTCTGATCCACCACTTCTTACAACTTATCCCTTATCTCGCTCATAGCTTCTTCAAGGAGTCTATTCTTCTTCTTCTTCTCTTCTACCTCTCTAGCTAGCTCTGCATTAGTGACCATTTTTCTCTCCCCTACTGATTCACCAGTATATAGAGACATACACAGTCCAACAAATCTTTAACTTGCTCTGATACCAATCCGATGGGATGGGGTTAGGGATAGACTAGCCTAGTCTATGCTCTTAAATCCTTCCCTCTGATCACCTGGTGTTCTCTTCACACCCTAGGGTCTCTAGGACTTCCCTTTCTTGAGGAATCCCCTGACCTTGCCCAATCCACCCACCAATGAGTTGCAATGCTGCTCCTAAGGTCTCACCTACTCATGAGACTCAAAACCCCTTACTATGGCTAATAAGGGCTTGGCTTGTCCTACTGCTTCCTAGGTCTTAGCAAGGTTAGGTCAGGTCTATTTCATGGTTTTTCCACCCATTCATGTGGCCCCAAGAGGTTTCAAGATTCCAACCCCTTACCCATTTCACAATTTTGTGTTTTTGCCTACAAAATAGTGCTACAAGGATTTTGACCAATTAGGCCTCCTACCTGGTCCTTTAGGGCTCCCTCTCACAAACAATGAAAAAACTACCCAAAATCCCAAAATGGACTACCATTCATTTGGCAAGGGCTCAATTATTTCTCTAGTTTTGGGCGTCCAAGTGGCCATACAGTGCCTTGGGCAAATTTTGGGGTTTTTAAGGGTTTTGTGAGGGTTTTATGGTCTGCTTGGGTCACAGTGTATGTTTTGTGTTTTAGCCACCTTGTCTAGATTGGTGGAGGCTCCCACTTCACACCAGTAGTGCTTCACACACTCCTC
Source organism: Cryptomeria japonica (assembly GCF_030272615.1). NCBI lineage: Eukaryota > Viridiplantae > Streptophyta > Pinopsida > Cupressales > Cupressaceae > Cryptomeria > Cryptomeria japonica. Next base: position 497,860,356 of record NC_081411.1, read on the forward strand.
TACACCTCCTCCAAAGGATGCACTCTCCTCTGACCAACCTTACTCTCCAAGACCTCTGCAACTTGACCCTTCCTAGTCGGGCACTGTCTAGTCTCCCCTAGGAGTGGGTATTTGTATGGCCTCCTTGCATTTTCAAGGGCCCTGCTTGCATTGAACTATAGTACAAGACCTGCACTCTCATTCCCCATGGTTTCATGGTGGTTTCACAATGGGGAATGGAGTCATGATTCCATTTGCACAAACTAGTCCAAAACTGGACAGTGAGAAGACAACTTACAAAATATTTACAAGAACACCAAACTTACAAACCAAAACCTAATCTAATTGCTCAAAATGAAGGTATTTACACCATAGAAGACACTCCACACATTTTTTTATGCAAATCGATCCATTAACAATCTTCCTTTACTCCATTTGTGCCGACTGGCAACAAAACTGTAGTCTCAGTCAGGTCACTTTGCTTGGGTTGTACAATGTCTGACATCCCCCCCATTAACTTAGCATTTGTAACTACTTATACTACCCTATCCTTAGTCTATGTGCCCATATTAGGGTTGTCCACGCTACATTAAGGATTTTGACCTCATGGTGGAAAAGTTGCTTGACAACTTTTAAAAGTTGTCATGCAACTTTTGCAACTTTTGAGCAACTTTCCCAATGTTGCTTTTCTTGACTCCTAGACCCACATTGGGCCAACCTAAGGACACCACCATGCTATGAGGGACCCCTAAACACCTCAAATGCACACATACCCCCTATTTCCAATAAATCCTCAATTTTGACTCATGACCCTAAGACCTCAACTAGGACCCTAACTAGGACCAATGAGTACAAGGCTCTTTATTGTATATACAATGGCTTCAAAAGAAGCATAACACCAACAAAAAAAAGAAGTTGGAAGAGCTTGGAAGGGTGCTCCTATACCAATTTCCCTATTTCATTGTTTCTCCATTTCACAGAGTTTAAAAAACCTGCACCTTTCCTTCACGAAGCAACAACGTTCTTTGGATCCTTGGAAACTTGCACTACCTTTACTCTTTTGGTCCTTCTCCATTAGTAATGGGCCCAACCTTCCTTTCGCTACTTCACAAAAGGTAAACACTGCACACTTTGATCACGTGAAACAACACTGGCCGTCCGATCATTTTCCACTTGCTAGGTCTTTACTTCCTACAGCGACCACCAATCTACTTTACTAACTACGCCTAACCATCACTGCTAGCGGTTTTCTCCACTTCACGAAGGCTAACCACCCCACATCTTTGGGCTATGAAACAACACTGGTCATTGGATCCAGCTCAAGATGTACACCATTTAATAGTCTCAAACCTTTAAAGTGGGCCCCTGACTTGGAAACCACTTGCTTTTTCATCACTGGTGAATGAATCTTACGTGTCGGTCTCCTATTCACTCAAGAACTCTAGTGGGCTCCATTATAAGATCACCACGTGTTCTATTTCACATGGGTTTCAACACCATCATCAGTTAAATCAAAGTGGGCCCCAAGCAATCCTTTGGAGCCATGTGCATCTGACAAGTCACCATTTCCCTAAACCCAGCGGCCCACCTGTCTTGCCATGTCATCCACCATGTGACTGCCATGTCACTTTGCTACTTTGCAATGGGTAATCTTTGATTGATTTGGGGCTGTGAATCCATGTGAGCCGTCCGATTAACCACAAGTTGATCGGTCTTTAAAACCATGACCTACTTATCCTTTGGGCCCACCAACCTTTTCTCTACTTTGCAGGCCTTAAACCTTAGGCAACTCATCTTTGCAAAGCAATGACAATCATTAGATCTTTAGAAATTGCTTGCCTGTTAACCTCTTCATGACCATGTTGCCTAGGCCCTCCACCTTTTTGCTACTTTGTGAAAGGTAAAACACGGACATCTTTTGGCTGCGAAACTACGTGAGTCGTTGATCTTCTCTAAACTGATCGTCCTTTAGCTAAAGGAACCGCTTACCTTTGGGACCCGCCAACTCTTTCGCTATTTCACAGAGGGTAAGTCGCATGTATCTTGGGCTAGCGAAGCAACGTGAGCCATTGGATCAAATACAAGATGTATTCCATTTAATCTGATGAACAATCCTTTAGTCGAGCCCACTTACCCCTGTCGCCACTTCGCGAATGCTAAACTGCAGGCACCTCTTCTTTGTGAAGCCACGCACATTGTAGGATCAACCTTGACTTACACGAAAGTTAAGAAGCCCGACAAATATTAAAACATGACATAGGCAAAGGCATAAAAATTGAAAATATTTAAAAGACTGCCTAGGGAAAACCTATAGGGGGGGACACTTTCATGATGGAGAGACCCTTCCACTTAAGTGGAAAAATTAATGCAAGAATAGAACGTGAAGATTTTTCAAAACATAGGAAAGGTTAAATCTTTCAAAAACCTTAAACCTTCTTTGACCCAAAAAACATAGAGGCAACAAAGGTTATGCCAAACACATTTTTGTAGATTTTAGCTATGGGACAAGAACACCCAATTTTCAAAACAGTGATAACAGCAGCTCTGACTGGGGATGGTTGATTGCAAGATCAACACAATAATTCAGAAACTCTAGAGAACAGACCAAAACACAAGCCCAAAAAACAACCAATAGAAACAAAACTAAATATAAACAAACTAAGACCTACTGTGCATGGACTTAAGAGAAGTAATGTTTCAGGAACTGTCCATGCACTAGAAATTCCTGTACCTCACCATTCATTTTTTGCAAAAAATATGAATCCTTTCCATTAAGATCATAAACCATAGAGGGGCCTATCCATAATGACTCAAATTTTTTGTGTTTTCCTTTATCTTGCCCTTTTGCATTCTATTGAAGCACCATGTTGCCAATTTGAAACTTTCTTAACAAAGTTCTTTTGTCAAAGAGATATTTGGACTGCAACTGGATCTTCAAATTCCTCTTATGGGCCAAAGTTATAATTTCTTCCACCTCCACCATCTGAATCGTTCTGTCTTCCATAGGTTCAGATAACTCCATGTCTTCAGCTTGTAGGAACTTGTACACTGGAAGAAGATTATTGATTGGTACCCTAGATTGTGTGCCATAGACCAATTCAAAAGGTGAAACCCCAATTGTTTTCTTGACAGTAACCCTGTATACCCATAGGGCCAACTTTAACTGCTAGTCCCAAGACCTTTTGTTCTCCTCTGGGATTTTCTTAATAATGTTCAAAAGGATTTTATTGCTAGATTCAACTTGCCCATTACCCTGAGGATGATATGGTGAAGAGTAGGACATAACTATTCCATGGTTGGTGCAAAATTCAATGAACTCCTCTAACCAGAAGCTCATGGCATTATCCATCACCAGTTTCACTGGAACACTGAATCTGGTTATGACATTATCCATTAGGAAGTCAATAACAACCTTACTTGTGGCTCTCCTAGTGGGTATATCTTCAATCCACTTGGTGAAATAATTAGTGGCTACTATAATCCACCTATGACCTCTTCCTGATTTCTCAACTATTTCTCCAATAAAATCAATGCCCCATTGGACAAAACGGGCTTCCACTGTGACTGGGTTGAGGGGTAAAGCTCCCTCATACTTCAATTTGGATAAAAATTTATAGCATGGGTATTCATCCTAACATGGGTATTGTAAAAGTCTTTAACCGAACTAGGCTCCTAACAGAGCGGACTTCAGAAGAGTTCAAAGAACAACTTGTGGGTATTCATCCCCACCGTGGTTTTTCCCAATTGGGTTTCCACGTGAAAAATCAGTGTGTCATGTGTGATGCTTTAATATTTTTTTTGTCAAGTGGTAAAGCATGTTGAACCGGCAGTCATTATATTTTTGATGATATATTACTTGTTTATGCATACAGATGAAGTAGAAATGAGATATTAGATTTTGTAGAGATCTAAGTGTTTACCAGTTTATGTCTTTCATACTCTCACTGTGTTTTACCGGTAGTGCCCGGATTTAGACTGGTGTTACTTTTTACTAGTTAAGTGCAGTCTTTGCAATCAAACTGGTTATGGGAAAGTTTTTGTCTGTACTGATTCACTCCCCATCTCAGTATTGGTTGGTACTAACTAATTCATCAATTGGTATCAGAGCGTCTTCTAGGTCCTCTATGTTGTAAGCTTAACCGCTTTAGGAAAAGATCCTACTCTAATGATGAAGAGGGAAGGTCCAAAGTTCAACAGAGATAACTTCAAGATATGGAAGGATAGAATGAAGATCTACATTAGAAGCATGGGTGCTCAACACTAGAGCTATGTTGAGAATGCTTATGTTATTCCTACCAGTACTCTCACAGATGATAAAAAAAGAGAGATTCAGGAGAATGGGCAAGTCATGGAAGCCCTAATGAGCAGTCTATCTGACATTGAGTTTATTGATTATCTGGATAAAGATAATCCCAAAGAAGTATGGGATGCTCTGGAGAATATCTATGGTGGTGATGAGCATGTGAAACAAGCTAAGGAAGAGAGCCTTAGGGGAAAGTTTGAAGACATGTGGATGGTTGAAGGAGAGACCATTCAACAATATGGAATAAGAATCAAAACTATTGTTGGAGACATCAAGAGTGCAGGAGGTAAAATAGATGATTCCACTGTTGTTAGAAAAGTCTTGAGATTCTTATTACCGGTCTATGCAATAAGGGTTTCTGCTATTTAGGAGTTGAGGTCTATAGACAAGACAAAGGTATCCCTAGAATCCATCATTTCTAATTTGATAGCTTATGAGCTAAATAATTATGATGGCAGTATTCAGAAGACTGAATCAGCCTTTAGAGCATCTACAACACCATCTAGAAAGGGTAAAGAAGCTAGTACCAGTTGTGAACCAAGACAAAGAAGAGAAATGGATGATGAGGAAATCCTGATGGAATTTGAATCTCTTCTTGCCAAGGGACTTCCTAAGGGAACTAGTAAATACAGAGGTAAGCTCCCTTTGAAATGCTTTTCTTGCAATAGGATAGGACACATTGTTGTAAACTATCCTAATGGTGATAATAAGGACAAACCAGAGAACTTCAATAAGTTTAAAGGAGGAAACAAGAGAAACTATTTTGTAGCAGTTGGTGAAGGTGTCACTGATGAGGAATCAGAAGATGAAGAAAGTAAAGACATTGTGTTTGTAGTAGTTAAGGAAGATGTGTCAGACAAGAAGGCTCTTGTCTCCCACTTTGATAATTCCAATGAGTGGATTATTAACAGTGGTTGTTCTCACCACATGACTGGTGACCGGAGTAAGTTTTTGTCTCTGGAAGAGTATGATGATGGTGTGGTCCGATGATGCACCACGTATGGTAAAAGGCAGAGGGTCCATCTCTCTAAATGGAAAAAGAAGTGTTGATAATGTGTATTGGGTAGAAGGTCTCAGGCACAACCTTTTGAGTGTTGCCCAACTGAATGGCAATGGACTCACTCTAGAATTCAAAGATGGAGTGTGAAAAATAAAAGGAAAGAGTGGTTATCTGATGGCCACCGGTATGCAGACCAGAGGTAACTTATTTCAGCTAAATGCAAATATCAGTACATGTCTAATGGCTAAGTTGGATGATAGTTGGATATGGCATAGGAAACTCTACCATGTAAACTTTGATAATATTGTGAAGGCCAGTAAGATCAAGGTAGTCAGAGGAATTCCTATGCTGATCAAACTGGAGAATCCTTTGTGCAGAGAGTGTCAACTGGGGAAAATGTCTTCCTCAACCTTCAAAGGTAAATCTTTCACTACAGACAATTTGCTTGATATTGTGTATATTGATTTGTGTGGTCCTATGAAAACTAGGAGTGTGTAGGGAGATAGGTACTTTATGATTCTCACTGATGACTGCTCAAGAATGATGTGGGTCACATTCTTGAAAGATAAGTCTGAAGCTTTTGGAAAGTTCAAAGCTTTCAGAGCACTAGTCAAAAAGGAAAGTGGTAAGAGGATTAAGTGCCTAAGAACTGATCAAGGAGGAGAATTCACTTCTGATAAATTCAACAAGTACTATGAAGAGAATGACATCAAGAGGAAACTATCTACCCCCCTGACTCCACAGCAAAATGGCCTAGCAAAGAGGAACAACCAAACTGTAGTTGAAGTAGCCAGAATGATGTTGATTCAAGGGAAGGTTGCTAACACCTTCTGGAGAGAAGTGGTGAGCACTGCAGTCTACACTATGAACTGGGTACTCATCAAGAAAGGTAAGGATAAAACACCTTATGAGTATTGGACTGGTACGACTCTTGTAGTAAGCTACTTTAGAGTGTTTGGTAGAAAATGTTATATCAAGAGGAGTGAACATCAGAGAAAGTTTGATGCAAAATGTGATGAAGGAATATTCCTAGGATAATCCACCAAGAGTAAAGCTCTTAAGTGTTTCAACAATAGGACTCAGAAAATTGTTGAAAGGATTAATATCAGAGTTGATGAAACCTTTGAGAAACCCAAGGAAACCGGCAGTGAGCGAGTGGTAGATGAACCGGTTGTAACCTTCTGGGAACCAGTTGCAAAATAGCCTAGTACCAGTAACAGTGCTCCTACACCAGTTGATGTTGATGCTGATGAAGATGAGGATGAAGAAGAAAAGAAAGAGGAAATAGCTAAGATCATTCCTAGGTATGTAAATTTGAATCATGATCCAAAGCAGATCATAGGAGACAAGGATGCAGGAATTCTTACAAGAAGAAAGGTCAGAGAAAATTCTTGCATGATCTCTGAATTTGAGCCTAAAACATTTAAAGAGGCACATAATGATGAAGACTGGATCAAGGCAATGGAAGAGGAACTTGACTAGATAGAAAAGAATGGTACATGGTCTTTTGTACCCAGACCTGAGCATAAAAATGTCATTGGCACCAAATGGATTTTTAGAAATAATCTGAATAAAGATGGCACAATGGTAAGAAACAAAGCCAGACTAGTGTGTAAGGGATATGCTCAAGAAGAAGGAGAAGACTATGGAGAAACCTTTTCTCTAGTAGCTAGATTGGAAGGAGTTCATATGCTTCTTGCATATGCAGCCTTCAAGGGATTCAAAGTATATCAAATGGATGTAAAATCTATATTTCTGAATGGAATACTTGAAGAGGAGGTGTATATAGAGCAACTAGATGGGTTTTCCCTATCAGAAGATAGTGACATGGTGTGTAGGCTACATAAAGCCCTTTATGGATTGAAGTAGGCACCTAGAGCATGGTATGAATGCTTACACTCCCATCTTGTGAATATTGGATTTGAAAGAACAAGTGAAGATAGAAATATCTATCTGAAGTTAGAAGGAGATCAGATTCTGATCTATGAGGTATTTGTTGATGACATAATTTTTGGAGGTAATGAAAAGATGAGTCATGATTTTGCAGATGAGATGAAGAAGGAATTTGAGATGTCACTTATAGGGGAGATTAAGTTCTTCACTGGACTACAGATTCAACAAATGAAAGATGGTATCTTTATCAATCAGTCCATGTATGTCAAAGAGGTGTTGAAGACCTTTGGCATGGAAGACAACAAACTGGTTGGTACATCGATGGTGATCGGTTTTAAATTATCACAAGAGGATGACTCAGTGTTGGTGAATGAGAAGGAATACTGATCAATGATTGGTAAGTTGCACTATGTAGTACATAACAAACCGGACATTGCACATGCAGTAGGCATTACTACACGGTTCCGGAAAAGTCCAAGAGAATCCCACTTGGTAGCAGTCAAGTAGAATCTTAGATATCTGAAGGGAACTATTGACTATGGATTATGGTATCCATACAGTAATGATTTCAACCTAAAAGTGTTTACATATGCTCATTGGGATGGTAATGTGGACGACCGAAAAAGCACAACCAATGGTGCATTCTTTCTTGGTGGTAGACTAGTCTCATGGATGAGTAAGAAGCAGAGTTGTATCTCTTAGTCTATAGCAGAAGTGGAATATGTTGTAGCATTTATGAACTGCACCCAGACAATTTGGGTGAAGCATGTATTAAGTGGCTTCAAAGTTCCTATATCTGAACTGGTAAGTATATTTTGTGACAACACAAGTGCAATTAACATTTCCAAGAATCCGGTTTTACATGCTAGAACCAAGCACTTCGAGCTCGAGTGTCATTTCTTGAGGGAGAAGGTTCAGAACAAAGAGGTTGTATTGGAACATGTTTCCAGTAAAGAGCAGTTAGCAGACATATTCACCAAGCCTCTACCGAAGGATACATTTACCTATTTAGGAGGTGAATTAGGGGTGTTTCCCCTTCAACAAGTGAACTAAAGGTGTGTGCTCCACATCAGTCAGGTATTGCATTGATAAATATTTTTCAGGATTGGTGTGTTGAAGGATGCTACTCCTTAGGGGGAGCAGCATAGTGGAACATAGTTGTTTGTGCCTTCACTTTGGCATTGTTGTCAAAGGGGGAGAAGATGTGAAGTGTAGAAGATGTGAAGCAAAGAGATATTTTTGTATATTGCCATCAATGCCAAAGGGGGAAATTTTAGGCATATGTGTAGAACTTCATGATATGATGATATTGTATGTTGTCATTGATGTCAATATATTGAAGTAAGAAAATTGGCAAGAGAGCCAGTATGATATTGTGAACCGGTATATGTGAGAATCAGTATGATAATGTGAACCGATATATGTGAAAAAGTGAAGTGGTATGTTGGAATGAGAACCAGTATATGAGAAGTTTTTGTATCGGGGTTTCATTTTGCATGACTACCGGTTGGTAGTCTCAACTTCAGGGTTTCCGGTTGATGCATTCCAAGCTTGTATGATTCAATCGATGACATCTTGTGATGATTTAGCATTGTAATGAAGACCAGATAGTGTTTCCACATAAGCCTTGTGCGCGTGAAGGATTTCCTTGAGGATCTTGCATGAAGATTGATCCTATCTACCTCGGGAATATGCAAAGTCTTTGTAAACGATGGAGAGCGTGTGATGGGTTATCAACTTCCTAAAGCGGAAAAGAATGAACGTTGGAGAACGTCTTGAGATATGTTCAAGACTATTGTATTCAATGCAGTATGAATAATGGTCAGGATTGAACCGATTGAATTGTTAAACCTAAATGTTTAGGGTTTAGGTTTTATGCTACTGACCTATCTGTTTCCTATAAGGTCAATGATGTTGTTCATTTTGAGGTTGTTGGAAAATGCTATGTGTGTATCCAAATGAAGAGATACTTGATTTTTGCTAGACTGGAGAAGTGTATTGATACCTATAGAGTGTGATTGTAGAAGCAAAGGAGCTAAAGTGGATCTACCTTGGCATTGAGTGCTATTATCAGACCAGTGTATTACCTATTGAATTCTAACCATTTCAGCAGTTGGAAAATCTCTTAACTAGGTAGCTTTAACAGCTTTTGTGTAAATCCTTAAACAGGGTGGCTCAATTCAATGAGTTCTTCAAATCCTCCTGCGAGGTAACCTTTAACAGGGTTCTAACCTTTAACCAGGTATTTAGCCATCCCTTAACTAGGTGATCCCTAGTAGGATCGGTTCCTACGAGAACCTATTGTAAAAGTCTTTAACTAGACTAGGCTCCTAACAGAGCAGACTTCAAAAGAGTTCAAAGAAAAAATTGTGACTATTCATCCCCATCGTGGGTTTTCCCAATTGGGTTACCACATGAAAAAATAGTGTGTCATGTGTGATGGTTTTCATGTGATGCTTTAATATTTTTTTTGTCAAGTGGTAAAGCATGTTGAACCGGTAGTCATTATATTTCTGATGATATATTACTTTTTTATGCATATGAGTGAAGTAGAAATGAGATATTAGATTGTGTAGAGATCTAAGTGTTTACCAGTTTATGTCTTTCATACTCTCACTGTGTTTTACTGGTAGTGCCCGGATTTAGACTGGTGTTACTATTTACCAGTTAAGTACAGTCTTTGCAGTCAAACTAGTTCTGGGAAACTTTTTTTCTATACTGATTCACCCCCCTCTTAGTACTGGTTGGTACTAACTAATTCATCATTATTAATCACCACCTCCAAAGAATATCAGTCAAATGAGAAGTTTACAAGGACGTCTCCAATCAATCAGACACTTTATTTCTCAGCTAGCAGATAAGGCTCAACCTTTCACAAAAGTATTAAGGAAAGGAGTAACATACAACTGGGATCAAGAATGTGAACAACGCCTTCAGCAAATCAAAGAATACTTGTCTAATCCACCAATACTGATGCCACCAATTCAAGGTAAACCATTGATCCTATACATATCAACTATTGATCCGTCATTGGGGGCACTTTAGCACAACATGATGAAAATAAAAAAGAGAGCTATATATTTTATCAGTAGACCATTGGTGTCTTATGAAATGAACTATACTATAATAGAAAAAGCATTCTTGGTATTAGTCTTTGCATCAAAAAAATTGAGACACTACATGTTAGCACATTCCATCAAGCTAGTAGCTAAGATTGATCTGATCAAATATATTCTCAACAAAGCAACACTTATAGGAAGATTGGCTAAATGGCTCATGGTTCTTACAGAGTTTGATATTGAATATGTAGAACACAAAGACATCAAAGGAAAAGTAATTGTAGATCAACTTGTTGATGCTCCACTTGAAGACACTCGACCTCTGCATATAGAATTCCCAGATGAATCAATAATGCACCTTACTCAACAATCATGGAAGATGTTCTTTGATGGGTCTTTCACTCAAAATGGTTCCGGTGTTGTAATACTTTTTATTACTCCTCAAAATTATTCAATCCCAAAGGCTTATAATATTCTTTTCCCTTGTACAAACAATATTCCAGAGTATGAAGCTTTGGTAAATGGGATCAAGTTGGCTATCGAATGGAAGGTTCTAGAATTACACATCTATGGAGATTCTCATCTAATCATCAATAAAATCAATGATACATATCAAACTCGAGATGAGAAATAGATGCCTTATAAGATAATGGTGGATGATCTCAAGAAATATTTTACTTTTGTATCATTCCAACAGATTCCCAGATCTACAAACAGAGTAGTAGATGCTATGGCCACCTTGGCATCTATACTAGAGTTACAAGAATCTAATTTTTGCTTTGAATTCCTGGTGGAAGAGCTACATTACCCTTCTTATGATTCTTCTGAGTCCCAGATGGTCAGTTCTATTATTGGACATGACTCATCTCACTACAACCATATTTACTCTTATCTACGAGACAAAATTGTCCCAAAAAATCTTACCTGTAATGGGAAAAGGAACCTAATCCGAAATGCTTCAGGGTATGTCATCATCGCTAATGACCTATTTAGGCAAGGTTTGGATAGTACTTTTCTTAGGTGTCTAGAAATTGAAGAACCCCAACGTACATTATTAGAAGTCCATGAAGGTATTTGTGGATCTCATTCAAATGGTCTTACTTTAGCTCGGATACTACTAAGGGATGGCTACTACTGGTTATACATGGAGAAAGATGCTATAAAGTTTTCTAAAACTTGTGAGAAGTGTTAGCTACATGGGAATCTCATACATGCTCCAACAAGGTATCTCATACCCTTCATTACACATTTACCTTTTCAGAAATGGGCCTTTGATCTCATTGGTCAAATATATCTTGCAACATCCAACAGACACAAGTTTATCATAACTACCACTGAGTACTTTACTAAGTGGGTAGAAGCAGTTCCGCTCATCAAAGCAACTGGTAAACAAGTAGCTCTGTTCATCCTTAACTATATCATCTATAGGTATGGGATACCTTCAACCATTGTGACTGACAATCGAGGACAATTCAAGAATAAATATCTAGACGAGCTCTGTGAGAAATTCAAAATCAAACAACACTGGTCATCTATATATTACCCTCAAGGAAATGGACAAGCTGAAGCATCTAACAAAAACTTGTTGACAATCTTACATAAAATAGTAAACAAATCTGGGAGGGATTGGCATCTCTAGCTCAATCCTGCACTATGGGCTTATAGAACAAGTATTAGAACACCTACTGAGGCTACACATTTTTCTTGGGTGTATGGGTCTGAAGCAGTCTTACCTATTGAGGTGGAAATACCATCTTTGAGAGTTTCTTTGCAAGGTCTTGTTACTGATGAAGACTACAGAATATCTAGATTGCAAGAACTTGAGTTGTTGGATGAACATCGGCAAGTGGTGTTTGATCATCTGAGAGTGTATCAAAAGAGAATGTCTAAAGGATATAACAAGAGGGTTCGATAACAAAAATTTTAGGTTGGTGACCTTGTTTTGAGAGAAAATCCTAAAAATCAATAGTTTTGAGACAACAAAGGGAAGTTTGAACTCAACTGGCTGGGTCCCTACATCGTTACTGCAGTCTTTGGCTTTGGTGCCTATCAGCTCTCAACATCAGAAGGAGAACAACTCTATGAACCGATTAACACCATCAACTTGAAAAAGTTCTTCACTTAGTATTCTATGCTCCAGCAACTTCTACAACTGATAAAATGCCCTGAAAAAAAATCATAAAAGTCATTAAAAGTCTTAAAAAAAAGAGAGTAAAAAAGAATCTTTGCCAAGTAGGTGAAAACCTAGCAAACAGGCACCTCTTGTTCTGAAATGCTCCATCTATCAATGCAACATTGGAATTTCCCACTTTCCCGCATCTTTGATTTTGCTTGTACATATCATTTAGTCACTTTTGTGACATCGTGGTTCTTTTAGAACCCTCACGGCTTGAAACTGATCAATGTCCTAGTCTTAGGGTAATCGACTAAGAAAATTATGTGTCCTAAGCAGTGTCAACCAAGTCATCTTTCTATCAGTGATACCCGATCGTCCAATCTGAGTCAACCACCTGTCTCCTAACTACTGAAGAGTTTTATCATTGAGTACACAAGCAAAACAACATTATTGAAAACAACCACTAAACAGTTTGAGATATGCATGAAATTTTTCTTTGTGTTGTCTTTTATATTGGTTTTCGATTATTATTCCCTCTGAGTAACTCGAGGAAGTCTATCTTGAGTAAAAGGAACAACAATTGGGGGCATAATATTTTCTTTGTTTTCTGCTTGTAGGAATGATTCTGATGATCTGGAAACATCTAATCAGTTGGGTGTCTATGATAAGAGCCTTCACATCACAGTGAAATCACCACACATACCTTGACTCTGCTTATTTGTATTCTACAAGGACGTTGGCATCATTTCTTTGTCTATTTTGAGGGAATTTCTTTAAATGCACAATCTGGATGCATGCGTAATCTGTCCAAGGATATGAACGAAAAAAGGTCATTGCAAGCAAGATAATTAATATTGCACATGAAAATAAAGGAACTCTATTATGCCTGCTATGTTTGTAAATGCTCAGTGATGAATATTAAGCATTCCAAATCCAGTGACTAGTTTAAGTTGCATTCATTCTACATTTTCTTCATTTTGAGTGATTTTTGCATGATAAAAATGATCTCTTTATCTTCTGAATGAGATTTTGAAGTATCATCATTTCTCATCTAAGTGGTCTCTTTTTCATCATTTCTCCAATCAAGTACTTGTGTATTGAGATGTTAGCTGCATACATACGCATCTTATATAGATTCATACATTCATTTCATTCACATTATTGCATAGAAAAATAAACAATTTGCATTACTAGTTACTCATTTTCATCATTTATTTGCATATTAAAAGAAACAAAAACAAACATTCATATTCATTTGCATTACATACATCCATAGTGAACATATATGCATACATATAGAATAAATCATATAGAAAAACATCTCATAAATCAATCAACACAAGTACAATGAAATCAAATCAAGATCTCGTATATATAATCATCAATATCTCAGAGTACAAGTGATATAACTGTCATATACAATCTCCACACAGAGCAAGAATCTTATGGGCTACAAAAAAAAAGGGTATCTAACAAAATCTAAGAGCTATAAAAATCTGGCTCTCTACCTCTCACTCATCACCAAGTGGTGGAGGAGGTGGAGCCTGTTGACCAACATCCTTCCTCGGTTCCTGAGCTCCCTCAAATCACATCATGTACTGAGAATATGGAACAACCTGTTGCGCTACAGGAACTACTACTCTATATGCCACAACATAGTAAGTTTCTCGGCTCATCTAGTGTAAAACCTCCCACTAAAGAGCCTCTCACTCTGCCCTGACCTCAACCAACTATCTGTCTCTCTCTGCCCTAACCTCAGCCAACTATCGATCTCACTCTACTCAAAGCTCCACTAGTTGTCGGTCTCATTCTGCAAGCTATGTCTGAGCCACTGTCAACTATGACTGTAGACCTACTAATCTTGGTCTCATCAATCATGCCACATCAATTGCCCCTACTCCTTCATAGGCTCTCTGCCTCCATCTTCGCCTCCATCTCCACCCCCATCTCCACCTTTCTCATCCCTCCTCTGTCATACCTATCTAGGAGCTACTCTCTCCTCCTCTCCTCCACCCTTTGTTACCCTAGCACCACTCATCCTCACACCAACAACCCCTAGAGATCTACCCTCTCCTCTCTGATGATGTCTCCCCCTAACTAGTACCTTACTACTACTCGCACTAGGATCACCACCTGCCCACCTAGAAGCCTCTACTCTCTATCCCTGTCCCTGTCTCTCTCCCTGTGCCTGTACAGGGGCATCATCCTCAATCTCCTCTTTGAGAGACACCTGTTTAGCTGGATCTGTAAACCTAGGGAATGGATGCTACTGGAACCAATCCCTGTACTGGGGCAGTACCCCTGCATCTGCAATGTCATCCAAATAATCCCACCGAAGTCGTTGTAACCCTGTCAGTGCTTGCATGCTCAAAGTGTAGGAAAACCTTGGGGCCCATCCTCGTCTCTCCTCATCTAGGCAATAAACTCTTGTGAAATCCCCTGAGGCCTACCATACTACCTCATGACCTGAGATACAACAAATTTCTCAATAACCATCATAGGTCTGCTGATAAGAGGATGAGTCATGAACATATCTCTCCTCACAGCTCTCTAGTCATCCCAAAGCTCAAGGCCCCTGTACAGTCTCCATACAACAACTATCAGGTCATCTAGCTATCGTCTCCTGTACTCTGTCTTTCCTAGATGAGGCTGAGTAATGTATCTAGAATATCTAAAAACTATCAGCTGTTGTGGATCTCTGGCATCATCCATAATAGGTCTGCAAACTAGGAGATGCTCCCAGGCCCATATCTGTAAAATCAAGACCCCTGCTACCATGCTCTTCCCCTCCCTATATACAACCTCATGCATCTCAAAATACATGTGGGATAATAGATAGGAACCCCATCCTAATCTCTTAAGATGATCCACCAGTCTCTCCAGCATCCTAGCCCAACTGCATAAGAAACCCTATTGTCCCCTGTTCAACATAACAAAGCACCCAATGAATCCTACCAAGACACATGCCAAGGGAAACTCCTCATTGTACCTAGCCATCATATCATCCCAACTGATAGTGCACGTAAGGATGTCCTCATCATGAAATATGTTTCTTAATGCTAATATACCAGGACGCTGAGTCAAATCGTAATCGACCTTATCCCCAGCAAATGGAATCCTAAGAATCCTGTAAACATCCTCTGGAGTGATGGTCATCTCCCCAGTTGGTAAATGAAATGTGTTATGCTCAGAATGGAATCTCTCAACTAGTGCAATGAGCATCCCATGATTCACATGGATATCTGGCATCTGTAGAGGGTGGGTAAACCCACACAAGTCAATATGTGCTTTGTCTATATTGGATAACTCATAAACTAGCCTCATAGTAGGAGGATAGACGCATCGGAAAAGAACATGTGGAAATTGCACCTACAAGAATCAAAAAATAGAGCATCAGAAAGTCATTCAAATTTTCTATAAGACAACTTAAACATAATGAAAATCCACATACATCAATTGCCAAATCAAATTTTCATGTTTGCACCCTTAAAAAAACTCACTGTTTTCCATATGACATTTCACAGTGTAGGCAGAAAATCGTACGAGTCAGGAATAGCTATAGCATGACAAAAGACTTTGATACGATGAAAGACATATGCCCGCACATTAAGATGGTCTTATAAGAAAACTTTCATATGCTACACAGGGATGTCTCGCATGACAAAACTAATGGCCTGAAATGACGAAACACTAGAGGATAGTTTGTCATACGAGACACATTGTCATCTCACACGATAAAATGACACGGACCGAATTTTAAATGACTAAAAAGAAAAAATTCAACAAAAAAATTCAAAATTGATGACATAAAAAGGCATAAGATTATTCACTCACCGTTGGCTCATAATTTCGTGGTCGATTATGACATCTCTGGCGCTCAAATCGGTGCTCTTGGATCGGAATGACCATTTTTCTTCACATAAGGCTTTTCCAAATTTCAAACTTGGAGAGGTTAAAATGAATTGAAAATGACACTTTGACCCCTTATATAGCCCAAAACCTAATTTTTCAACTTGCTCTGATGGACATGAAAATTGTACCCTTAGCTAATTTGCCCATCCTGATTCCATTTTCGGGATCAAAATTGAAATCAGAGATCATTCTTTTATTCAATTTCGCACAACTTAGACCACTTGGCAATTTCATCACATGCTCATTTTTTTCTTCAATTTGTGCTCAATTTCTCATTAATCATCGCTAAATCTTCAAATATTCCTCTAACAAAATCTTTGTGCTCAAGTAATTATCATCACCAACAATTGCCTATAATAATCATGTACCCTTGCTCTTTTTTGATTTTTCTCCCGAGGGGCATACTCATGACCTACATCTTGAAAGTTGAGAATTTTCTTTTAAATCTTCATCAAAAGTCGAGGAAAAATCTTTTCAGCTAAAGAAAATCAAACAAATTCTTATTCGCTAGGGGCATATCAGTTTCATCGCTTCAAATCAAGCTGATATTTGTCTTCATCTAAATCAGTCTCTTAACGTTAATCAGTTTCATCGCTTTTCATCAAGCTGATTATTCGTTTAAACTCAATCAAAATTTTAAAGAGTATCTTTGATCACACACTCAATCTAAGTACGTGTTCAGTTTCATCACATCAAATCAAGCTAGATAGTTTATCTTCGCTCATCGTGTCTTGATCCATCGAGTTCAAGATCGATTTTATCTTCTCACTATGTCTAGTTCAATCAGGTCCTAGATCAGTAAGATTTGCTTCTTGACCAATCAAGTTCAAGTGCGGTGTCTTTTCTCTCTATCAGTCCTAGTTTAATCAAGTTCAGGATCGATATCGCTTTAATCAACTTTGTTCAGCTTCATCGCTTCAAATCAAGCTAAACACCTTGCTCTTCATCTGGTCCATGATCAATCAAGTTCAGAACTAGTATCTCCTACACATCAACATATTCTTTGAACCAATGCGATGCTCGCACATTAATTCAAAGAGGGGCAAATGTAATCACCTAAAAATGGTCACCTAAACCATGGGCCCCTAATCTCGACAACATCACCAAGGTCCTAACCAAAGGCAATTAAATCAACTTTGAGAACACAATAAATTAATTCTTCAATCATTAAATGTCACATGGCAAGTGAATTATTCTATATTAATTAAATATTTATTTATTTAATTAAATCATTCCAAGAAAATCAGTTTGATCAATTATCTTATTTAATTTAATAAATATCTTAGCACATTGAATTAATTAATAAATTTTCCATTTAATCATAAAAAAGGAATTAATTTATCACAAAAGAGGAATCAATATGCAAAGCAAGAGTTAAATTGAAAATAAAATAAAAGAATTGAATTGAGAGAGAAATCAAACTTGAGATATTATTTCTTTCTTCTAAATTGAGATGACTTGAAATCAGAAAAGCAATTTATTGGATTATTAATCATTCTCTAAAATTGGAACTCAAAGGTTTTGAGAAAAGAAGTTCAGTTGCATTGAAAAGACAATTTTCTTGAATAAATCAAAGAAATCGCATGGAATTACCTATTTTCATCTCAAGTGCATGGAATTACCTATTTTCATCTCAAGTGCATGGAATTAATTGAATATATCTCTAATGCAAACTCAAACTTACAATCTAAATACATTTCAATTAAACTATAATTGGAATTTATCTCAAGGTTAACTAAATCTGATTCCTCAATTATTTCAATTGTCCTAAATTGTGCTTTTTCTTGATCTCTCTAGCGATTTTCTATAAATTCAGCCTTCATCTCTCATTCAAAAACACCCTGGAGATTTATTGTTATTATACAGTTTTTGCTCTAGAGTCAGTGAAGATATTGTGCTTTCTTTTTGAGATTATTGCATCTTAGTTTAATTTATTTTTACATATTTTAGATTGCTTGAATTCATATATCTTACAATTCATCCATCTAGCATAATCTTGCATCCATTTAGCTTAATATCATGCTCATATAGATTAAATCCTTCATCTTGGTGTAGTCTAGTCACTGGTATTGCTTATACAAATCTGAGAGCAAGTCTATACTCACATCTTTTAGAAGGCAATCAGTTGATTTGTTATGGTTATATTATTCATGCTTATATCTGTCTAACCATACATGTAATGACTTAATTGAAGTGTTGTGTCTTGCAGCTTACAGACTTATTTCATGTTTTCACACACACACTAGGCTAGGCCTTTAACCGAGAGCATTCCAAAAGAGTGCAAATATTTTGTGGGTGCTAATTCCCACCATGGTTTTTCCCAGTTGGGTTTCCATGTGAAAAATCATTGTGTTATGGTTTGCATGCTTTGTTGGATGTTTGCTTATGTGGTTATATTTCTTGAATGCTTATTGATTTTCAAGTGGGTGAATGTTGTTATTAGATTTATTAAGTTTTTGCTTGCACTGATTCACCCCCCCCTCTCAGTGTCTTATGAGTTTATCAAACATATACCATCTCTGACAACTTTCCATTGGGATAAGACATGCTCGGACCTATGGAACTAGGTGGAGTTGATGTCTGGTACCCATAATCCTGTATCCACCACTAAATGCAATACAACTTATATACAACACATATACATCATAAATGATTACGCAAGTGATAGAGAATCATAATGTCATATCATTCTCGCAATGAGAGGCATGGCATCATCTCTAATCATGAAAACACTAGAATACAATAACAATCATCAAAGAACCAACTCAGTCATCATAAACATAGAGTAGGGTTAGCATAATCATAATATCATCAAAAGCCCATAAGCAACATAATCCATCATGAATTACAAACACGTATAAATCATCAAATATAGGTTCATTGTCAATACAGTCCAAGATGTATCAATCATCCTCATAAGTCATCAAATAGAAAGCATATGTCCATATAAAGTATTTAGCATCACATAAGAATCTATATATGTCTATCGATGCATAAATCAAAATGCAAGTCTAGGAGGGACTGATGTCAAGGAGACTACCAAAGCACAAATCTAAAAGTGTTATCACATCCTCTCACAAAGGATGAGTCAGGGAGGGGCACTACATCCTCCAGGCTAAAACTCAACTTACTCATGGAATTCGGAAGCTTAGGATAAAGATGCACCCACACATTAATCTAAAAATTCTTTGAACACAACCAAATCATACCTTTTCTATAAAACATTTATGAACAATATACCTGATCTCCTCACTAGAGGATTAATCAATCATTAAAACATCTTATTTCAAAACATTTCCTAGCTCAAAGTAATATAATGACAACAAAAGTTTCCTTACTATGCTTCAATTATTCAAGGTGAATGCATTACTCAAGAGACAAAACAAGTAAGATTACTCTTGCTAATTACAATAGGCATGCTAAATCATTAAATTATTTTCAAAAAAACTTCATATAACCACATTTTGCAAAATTAAAACTATAATTCTTGTCACCGAGTGAATTTATAAGAAAAAATACAATATCTAACACCATTCCAAGCATGGAAACACTCTTTGAATATCTAGTTACATGCAATTAAGAAGATAGATGTACATTTTACACCACATCTTACTCATAGGCACATCCTTTGTTGGAATTTTGGAGGAATTGATTATGTGTTGCATTGATGTTTCTCATTGATGTCAACACTAGCTTCTTTGGTTATCTACCAGGTTCCAATAGAGCGGTTGGACTTTGATGATGATCATGAGATTTGTCTCGGGTATATTCTGATTGGTGGAATTGGTTTGGTTTGGTCATTCATGTTATTCAAATGTGTGTCACATTCAGTTGGTTCAGGATTTGGTGATTCAGAAGCTATAATATGTTCTAAGTAAGCCTTTTGGTTACCAATAAGGGTTCTATCGACACAACTTCATTGAAGATATTTTGATGCATTCCATAATTGGTTTTGGTGCGACCTCTAGAATATTTTCAAGATGTTGATGGTTATCATGTTTGTGTTCCATTTTATCGGTGGTATTTCATTTGGCTTATGGCAACCTATTTTAGGTCTGGTCTTATTCTGCTAGGTTATGGACCGGTTTATGTAATGTGTTGGTAGATGCCCCCGATGCGTTACCGATTGGATTTATTGTTTGGTTAATGTTGTTTGGGTCTTAGGCCAACTTGGTTTATCATTGGTTTGTGGGTTTATGTAATGGATTTATTGCATTATCTTTTAGGTACCTGACCTAATTGTTTAGATCCTGAGTTGGTATAAATACGATGTAAGATCTCTTTGTAGATCATGGCATGTGAGTTATGGGATTATCTGTGTTGGAATTATACACTCAGATGAGAATGGTTGATGTTGTCATTGATGGCAACCAACTGGTAATATGGTTCACAGGTTACATCAACAACATACATCATCTACCGGCACCGGCAGGTATTACAAGGTTATTCACCGACATCCAGTCTACATCGACAGTAGATCACATTAGCACTCTAAGCCGACATGGAAATAATATTGTTTTGTATTGTAAAATTATTTGTATAGCCGACGTGATGTATTGCAAAGACTCATATATATATATGAGATCTTGTAGGTCATTTTATAAGCAAGGAATGTATTTAGGTCATGAATGTAAGCGATATATGAGAGTGAATAGCTGTATATGCATTATGATGTAATTATTCTATGAGCGAATAAGAGCAGAGCAGAGCAAAGCAAGTTTTATGGTAGAGGTATCTGACATATCTTAAACCGATACTGAATCCAGCATTGTAGATACTATTTTGAGCAGTAAATTATCATTGGATTTAACTATCCAATTGTAGTCAGTGGGACTGCATTTTTGTATTGAGCAGTGAGCTCTAGGTTGTTGGCCTTCCTGCATGTGCAAGCCCCTATTGTATAAGTAGTATTTATTCATATTGGCCAGTGAGTAAATATTGTGGGTCACAAATCCCATTGAGGTTTTTCCCCTATCGAGTTTCCTTGCCAAAAATATATGTGTTATGGTGTGCTTTGATGGTTATACTTTTATTTTTCTTTACTGCATTATTATTTGATTACCGGTATATTAATTTGGGTTATAAAGTTGTAAACAAGTTTAAATATTTTGTTTACCGGTTAGACAGTGATTCACCCCCCCCCTCTTAGTGTCTTTGGGACTGATCAAGTATCTAACAATTGGTATCAGAGCATAGTACTCTATTTGTAGAAGCCTAACAGCTTGAGGAAGGTTCTGAAACTGGTACTGATGGAAAGTTTGAGACAACAATTGGAAGGAGCTCTTGAAGATTTTGATGCAGAAAAATTGAAGAATATCAAACTGGAAGATGAACTCAGAACTGCTCAGGAATTCATCAAAGCACTTCAAGATAACCTGGTTATAGCAAAGAATAAGAGAAAAGAATTACATGTGCAATTGCAAAATCAAGATGATGAAGAAAAGGAAACTCTTAGAGATATTGCAGAGAAATTGAGACAAGAAAATAGTAACATGAAGAATGAGATGCAAGATTTAACCATGAGATTATGCAAAGATATTGAAGATAGAAAGAGGAATGAAGAAGATCTGGCCAGAAGACTTAATGAAAGAACAGATGAGTCTCTAAGGCTTAGTTATGAAAATGATATGCTTAAAACAGATTTGATTTACATGCAACATGACAAAGAGGAACTTATGAGACAAGTTAGCACTTTGGAAGGTGAGTTGATCACTGCAAATGAATACAAAGGAAAATTCAAGAAAATTTTAGATAATCTTGATGATATGATGAAAAGTCAGAAACCTGATGGAGAAACAGTTGGACTTGGATTTGAACATGGAGAAAGTTTCGCGACTACAAACAATCATGATCACAACAAACCGGTAAGGCAACCTAATACTTATAAATTCAATGGGAAATGTTTTAGTTGCAACAAATTTGGTCATAGAGAAAATCAGTACAAATTTAGGAATAATCAGAATACAAACTTACCGACCGGTCAATGTTCCAAATGCAATAAAAATGGTCATAACTCAGACAATTGCAGAATGAATGTGAAATGCTATGTTTGTGGTATATTTGGATATTTATCTATGTTAGGAACCGGAAGGACAATTGAGAGGGGGGGTGAATTAGTTGTCAATGAACTTCAACCCAATTATAACTTAATCCAACTTAATACTTAATACCGGTAAACCAAAATTAATGTTGGTTAACAGAATAGCAGTTAATATCAATACTGGTGAAACTTAATGTTAGGCCCAATATGGAAAGCTAATGTCCTGAGAGGGGAGGGGTGAATTAGTACTCCAAAAATTTTCTTTGATATTAACCTTACTGTTATGCATAATTAGAATAGTGCAGTAACATAAAATACAACTAAAATCAACAGATAACAATCATACATGATTCACTCCATAACACATATATTTTGGTCATGCAAAAACTCTTGGTTAGAGAGAAAAACTACGGTGGGGATGGCACCCACAACTTCACTACTGCAATAATAAAGATTGCTCGGTTAGAGCTACATTTAGCTATTTCTGATAGCTTACCCTGTTAGGAGTATCAAGATCAGTTAGATCTACCTTACTAAAGGATTTTACAACACTATACAAGTGTAGCACCTGGTTAAAGGATTTACAATTTATAGACTTGGTTAGAGTCTTTTACCCTGTTAAAGGTTTCTCTTACAACTTCAAATTTTACAATAAAATCATTACAAATATCTGCAACTTTACATCTGAAATGCTAAAGCAGATTCTATGTGCTCTAAATAAGATTACCTATCTTGTAGCATACCTCGGTAACCCATAATGAAACTTGGTAAACCCTTCTATTTACTCTATTCTTCGAATGTTCATTGATAACCTTCTCGGTGACCTCTTTGTGTCTCTATAATAGTCTTCCTTCATGCATACACACACATCTCGTTAACTAACCCTAGAATCATGCTGTATAAATAGATCTCTTACAGCGGTGATTTAATTCATTGCTTTGATCTTATAAAAGATTCTTCAAATGAATGACTAAAAAAAATATCTCATTGGTTAGATGGACCTTGTAATCATACACAATCTCCTAATGCAATTTCCAATGCAAAAATGGTTAGATGTGCCTCGATCTTGTAACACGTTTTCATGTGCATGTCCAGGTTCAATGTATTGGGTAAAATGCTTCACTCGGTGAATATCAACTCGGTGAGTTAACTTTACCACTTGGTAGCCATGAAACTTTACTCGGTAAGCAGCTCGGTGAATACTGTGTTCTGTGACTGCTTTCTTCTGTAACCGACTAGACTGTTCATACCGACTGCACGATTTGGTAATACTAACCGACTAGAATATAGTATGACTTTGGATATGAAACTAATGGCAATTTGATAAGTAGTAACAATCTCCCCTTTTGACATTAGTTGAGATGTTTAACAAAAACTACTTACAAAGTCATAACTCAAAAACTATATTCTTGCAAAATGACTATACTTGACAATATATACAATAGTCAAAAAAATAGTATATGCAGATATACTCCCCTTATCATTATTCTGTACATAACTCTAAATTTTGCATGTTCAGTTATGTTCTATACTTGTGTGCTCTGAATGCTCTGTATATTCTGCTCGATATATTCCCCTTGTATACAATACTCAAAATTGTGTTAACAAAACTGTATTACTCTCCAAATGTAGAATTACTCCCCCTTTGCTGGGCTTTCCTCTTTGTAGTATCATAATATTACTCCCCCTTTTTGACAAACATTAAAAACTTAATTTCCATCCGAAGGTGGTAACTGATAAAAAATAGTCTTATACTTGGTCCAGGTGTCGGTGAGGGTGACTGAGAGTGAGTCCTTGACACTTTCCATTAATGAGTTTTGTGCTTGAATATCAGATAATAGTGATATCAAGCCATCAAGAGTGCTTCCCTCTTGTGTAGTTGATAAGCATGTATCTTGGTTGAGCTGTTCCTGTACTGATGAGAGATGAGGAAGGAATAATGTTTGAAGCATCATTATATCCATCCTAATTTTATGGTCTTCATTCCTCAGTTCTAACTATTGAGCCATGAGCTATTGTAGCTTTTTGTAAAAGTTCTGAACTGAATTAGGCTCAGTGGTCAACTTCGATGAGAGATCAGTGATCTCTTTCTCAATTGTATCAGTTTTATTTTTGATATCTTTAATAAATAAAGAAAATGTACACAATTTCTGGAATAAATAAATAATGTGCTTGAGTTGAGGGGACAACTCAGCAATGAATTTGACAAGTTTTACCTTGCCAACAGCAATTGATTTTTGTACTTCCTCTATCATTTTTGTTGTAAGCTCTTTATCCGTGAGCTTGCTTAAGTACTCAGATGCATCAACTCTAGATGTTTCAATCTGATTGAGGAGTTCATCCAATTGAATATGGATGGTTGCATCGGTTGACACTGTTGTTGATGGTAGCATTTTTGTGAGTAGTGTCCTAACCTTTTGAAGTACTTTAATCTTTTTCTGTATGGCTAGTTGCTTCTCTTATTCAGCCTTTGCTTTGCATAGTTCACCGAATTCAGTGAGTGCTTGCCCTTTCAGTTTGGAAATGTCTACATTGGGCAACACGATTGGTTTAGATAAGTCAAATTTAAAACCATGCTTTCTCACCTTCTTTTCTTTTCCTTTGGTCTGTGGCACTAAGACAAGTGCTTGTGAGGCTTGCTGACCCTCGGTAGGTTTCTCGGTAGATACAACACTTTGGCTGGTTCCTGTAGCCGTTGTAGTGTCTTTGGGTGGCTCGGTGCTAGGGGTCTTAGTTGTAATATTTGCAGTGCTTGTCTGTGCTTGAGACGCCTGATCTTTGGTTGTATCACCTGCAACTTCAGATTTGTTACTTGTATCTTCTGCAGCTTCAGATTTGTTACCTTTGGTAGCTTTCTCGGTGTCCTTGGGAGTTGCGGTTGAGACTGGTGGCTTCACCAGCAGATAAGGTTGAACTTGTTCTAAGACAGATTCACTAGAGATAAGTTTTGCATAAGTGGTGCCTTCAATCATTTCCTGCTCCAGTGCTGCTTCATCCATTACATCTTCATCAATTTGTATAGTGTCAACCGGGTCTAGACCTTGCTCAGTGACATCTGGATCTTGCTCGGTGACATCAACAATTTCAATTTGAGATTGTTCACCAACATCCTTTTGTTTGAAGATCTCCTGCCACTTGGCTTTAGTCTCATTTTCCACATCAATGTATAGCCCATTCATCAATTTTAAGGCTCCCTATTTCACAATAAATTTAGAATTGTATGTGGACAAATGCTCCTTGATTTCAGCTACGGACATGTCAGGAAATAGATGGACTAGACTTCTTTCTCTTATTTGTCTCTCCAAATCCATTGCATATTTCCATCTGTTATCAATATGTGAGTAGAGTTCACTCAGAAGTGACTTTGCTAGTTCTAATGGTGCTAACCGAAACTTCAGAAGTGTACAGATGACAACTTCTTCAATTTGTCATTTCTCATCATTATTCCTAGTCTCATACTTAACATATCTGAATCCTACAAATCCACCATATCCTTTAAGATTGGCACAAAAATTTTCAACACTGTGAATGTTTACCTTTTTCCTTTTCACAATCTGGAATTTGTTTGCATCATCAGACTCTGTATCATTCGACTCTTTTACCAAAATGAGTCTTTGAGTAGATTTCTTATAAGTTTTGGTTACCTTAGGAGTGGCAACAATCTTTTGTTTCTTACTCGGTGATGCAGTTGATGCTTTGGTGTTGGGTCTCTTTGTTGGTGGAGTCGGTAGGGCCTTTGTGATGTCCTGTTTCTTTCTTTTTAGAACTTTACCCTTTGGCAACTCTGTGCTCAGTGTTATTATAGCCTCCTGTGCTTCTGATTCCTCTTCGGTAATGGCAAGATTGCCTTTGACAAGTGTAGAGGAGGATTCTTTGTCGAATTTCTCAGATAAAGCCTTTATCATCTTTGTAGCTTTTCTTGTAACCTTAGGTACTACAATGCTCATTTTTACTTTCTCCTTCACCTCTTCATAGGTTCCATACCTTAGTTCAGTTGCATGCCTTAGCAATGATAAATAAGCATCAATTTGTTGTTGTGTAATATCATAATCAATCTCATAACCCATTGGTTGCAACAATTGAGTCCTTGGTTCGACAACATTTACATAGCAATAATCAGTGTCAACTTCAAAACATATATTGTCCTTGTACTTTTTGACCAGCTGTGGTGGGATCCTGTACTTGTTGTGCATTTTCTCTTGGAATTTGTTGAAGTAATCATCCATGATATCATTAAAGTTATCTCCTAACTTCTTGATATAGTCATTGATCTGATGGGTGATAGGTCGGTGTATCTCCCATACTACTTTACCGACTAAGGGAAAGAACTTCTCAAAATAGAAAAACATACATACAAGTAGTGAGCGGAACTTTAGTGTGTTTGCCGAGTTGTTCTTCTTTGTCTTCCTTATTGTGTTCAGGTTCTCAAACAAGTTCTTTAGTAGCACTTCACATAAGTCTACTTTCATTCCCTTCTTCACTATTTTGTAGGCCAGGTCTACTACAGCACATGGTACATTGTTTTCCCTTGCAGATTGGAAGAAACAGTAACCAATAACTCTGATTGCAAATTTTAGTTTAGCATCAGTGACATTATTCAATTTCAGTCCTCGATAATCAAATTCTACTCCGGTTAGACTAATTAGCTCCTTTTGTGATATCATTTTCTGTGCATGAGCATGATCGTAGATGGGATATTCGGTGATCAGGTGAATGACTTCCTTTGTGATCTTGAATGGTTTCTCTTGTAGCCACATGAAATCATCATGTGCTCTGCTCAATACAAACTTAACCCACTGGGGTTTGAACACACGGGGATAGACTAGGGCTTCAGTTAATCCCTTGATTTTGATATGCTCAAATTTTCTATCTAGTTTGCCATCAGTGCATAGTTCATCATATGTGTCACTAATCTCTACATGACCAAGTTCCTCAACACGGCATTTGGTAAAGAATCTGACATCTTCCACTAACAAGACTCGATCCAGGATGAGTGAAAATGCAGTTTTATCATCCGGTTCTGAGGCAACTTTAGGAGTTAGAGAATATTTCAATGAGGGCTTCTCCACATTTTGGACAACTACAGGGTCTTGGATCTTGGGCGCCATGGTAGATTTTGGGTAAGATTCGACAAGTTATCCTTAGGGTTTACAAATGACTGATGCTTCACACTCGGTAGATAATAGCAATTTGACTAGATCGGAAACCAGCTAAACAGTGTGAATAGATTGATGCAAATACCTCAAAATTCACTCTGAATGAAGTTTGATCGCTTTGATTTACTCTGCTCTGCTTCTTGAAAACTTGGGTGAATGAAAATGACCGCGAAAACACTTTTAAGTACTCAAAAATACCTCATCGAGCTCCGTACAAGTTAGGTCAAGATATTAAATGCACTCGGTTCACCTTTTACCGATTTACTCTTTTTTTCTGTTTTCACCGAGTACCCAACTTTTTTTTATTAACCGACTTGACAAGTTTCCTGTATACACCGACTTGACAGGTTTCTTGTATAGTATATAAACTAACTAATTGCATCTTAACTATGCAGATTTTGAATTTTGTACATAATAGAAATAGGAACTATTATGATTTAACTTTTAAAGAATGCAGTCCCTTCATACCTTTCCTTGACTAATTTGAAATAGGTGCACCTAACTCGGTAGGTAAGGTTCTTTCTTCATCAGACATAATTTCTTTCTTTTTCCAAATCATCTTGAATTTTTCTTTTATCTCTTCAATGTCTCTTCTTGGTTGATCTCTGCAATCTCCAGCTAAATGTCCATCTTTGTGACAATGAAAACATGCCATACCAGGATTTCTCCATGATCTCCGGTTGTTCATTCCAAATCTTATAAAATAGTTGGCACTTATATGTCCATATCTTCCACAACATTCACACCATATCCTTGTATTGTAATCCCATAGTACTGCTGCATATTGTTGGTAAGGATCTATGTGAGTTCGGTAACCTCCAGTGTTTGCTCGATGTGGATACTTCATGTAGTTCTTTTGCTTAAACCAACACTTCTCGGTACTATGTCCATATCTATTGCAGTTTCTACAAAACCCTTTGAATTTTGCCTTCTGATGGTTGTTAACAGACTTTGTCCTACATTGACTAGGTATGTGACCATATTTATTGCAATTGTAACAATATCCATTGGACTTAGAGATATTCGATTGCTTACCTTTTCTAATCTGGCATATGTTGGCAGTATGACCTTGATTTCCACAGTAGTAGCTAAAGAAGATTCTATGTGCTTTGAATAAGATTACCTAGCTTGTAGCATACCTCGGTAACCCATAATGAAACTCGGTAAACCCTTCTATTTACTCTGTTCTTTGACTGTTCACTGATAACCTTCTCGGTGACCTCTCTGTGTCTCTGTAACAGTCTTCCTTCATGCATACACACACACCTCATTAACTAACCCTAGAATCATTCTATATAAATAGATCTCTTACAACAGTGATTTAATTCATTGCTTCGATCTTATAAAAGATTCTTCGAATGAATGACTAAACAAAATATCTCATTGGTTAGATGGACCCTGTAATCATACACAATCTCCTAATGCAATTTCCAATGCAAAAATGGTTAGATGTGCCTCAATCTTGTAACATGTTTTCATGTGCATGTCTAGGTTTAATGTATCTGGTAAAACATTTCACTCGGTGAATATCAACTTGGTGAGTTAACATTACCACTCGGTAGCCATGAAACTTTACTCGGTAAATAGCTCGGTGAATACTGCGTTCTGTGACTGCTTTCTTTTGTAATAGACTAGACTGTTCATACCAACTTCTCTATTTGTACCGACTGCATGATTCGGTAATACTAACTGACTAGAATATAGTATGATTTTGGATATGAAACTAATGGCAATTTCATAAGTAGTAACACTTAATGCATGAAACAGAAAGAGAAACAACATCCACAACACATAACACATATATTTTTGATGTGGAAACCCTGTAAGGGGGAAAACCATGGTGGGAAACCTTACCCACAATTAGATGATACTGCTACAGATAGTATGTGTATACAAATGGGGTCTGCACATGCAGAAAGGCCAACTGCCTAGAGCACACTGCTCAAATGGGAGTCGCAATGACTACGTAGGATGGTTAAATCCTAAAATAATGTACTGCTTCAAAGTGCATCTACAATGCTAGATTCAGTACCAGTTTAAGCTCTGATAAACACCTTCAAACCTTCCTTGAACCTTCAAATAATGTATGCTTGATTATCTCTATAATCTTCTCATATGATCTTCAATATTCGCACATACCAAGTTGCAATACCATACCACAATTCCACACTCTTCATCGCACAAATGAGATCTTACATTTATACAAAACCTAAGACCAAATGTGTAGGTTGTCTCACTAAGAATATTACAATTAAATCAATTACAAATAAGTCTTGATGTGATACAACATGTCAGCTTAATACATTTACAATAATATCCAATCAATAAATCATCTCCATAATGTGTCATGCTTATCTGGAATAGATAACGTATATCGACCATAACCTAGACCAATCTGTCGGTAACAACAAATATGTCAACCTGATTAGACCAATAAATAAAACACCAAAACCAAGTATTCAAACCATGTCTTTGACATAATCAAGTGATCTCCAGATGATAACAAGTCATCATCTATGCCGGTGAACCATATAACCTATTAGTGAGCATATACCAGTGACTGTGCATAAGTCACTGACCTTGCTGGTGAACACAATGTGTCAGTTCAAAAGTAAATCAATATAACCATAGTGTCAAGTCAACAATGTAGATCTCTAGAAGGATAAGTGTTGACATCAATGACAAAACCAATGCAACACATCCATAATACCAACAATCTCCCCCTTTGGCATTAATGGCAACACTAGATGGAAAAACATCTAAGTGCCAAAATAGAATGCCAAAAACCAATAACCAACAATCTCTAGAATAGATCAATACCATAAATCAAAACCAAAACACAAAGAGTATATATCTCTCCTCCAATGAATAATATTTTTCCATAGATATCTCTCCCCCTTTGACATCAAATGCCGAAGCAATTAAGAATAAATACCAAAACATACAACCAATTACTCCCCCTAAGAACTAGTTCCTATCAGTTTGATGCCAATCTCCAATCATATAAGTCTCTATCGGTGAGGGTATTACCCTAAGCTTCTCTCTGATATATTGAAAGGTTTCCTTAGGAAAAGGTTTTGTAAAGATATCTGCAATCTGCTGTTTAGTATTCACATAAACCAATCTTACTTCTTTTGCTTCAACATTCTCTTTCAAAAAATTATACTTGATAGAAACATGCTTAGTCTTAGAGTGAAATAGTGGATTCTTTGATATATCAATTGTTACTAAATTATAACAATAAATGATTATTGGTTCTTTGCATTTTACCTTTATGTCCTTCAACATTGGCTTAATCCATAATACCTGAGTACAATTAGTTGCTACTGCAACATATTCTAATTTTATTGTTGATAATGATGTACAACTCTGCTTCTTTCTTATCCATGAAATCAATCTGTTACCAAGAAATAATGCACCACCAGTGGTACTCTTTCTTTCATCTACATCTCCTACCCAATTTTCATCAGTGTATGCACATAAATCAAAAATTTTATCTTTAGGATATCATAAACCAAGATTTGTTGTGTCTTGTAGATACCGGAAAATCCTTTTTACTGTCGATTCATGATTTTCTTTAGGATTACTTTGAAACCTTGAAACAATACATACTGCATTCATTATATCAGTGGTTTTTGTCAAATACAATAAACCTCCAATCATAGATTTGTATCTTGTCGGATTAACAGGAGTTGAATCATCCTTCAATGTCAATTTATCAATTGTAGTCATAGGAGTACTTACTAGTTTAGAGTTTTCCATACCAAATTTCTTCAATAGTTGCTTCAAGTATTTTGTTTGACATATGAATATACCTTTATCAGTTTGTGAAATCTACAATCCTAAAAAGAATTTTATCTTCCCACTCATAGACATTTCAAATTATTCCCGCATCTTGTAAGCAAAGTCCTTACACAATCCATCTTCTCCTCCAAAAATGATATCATCAACAAAAACTTCAATAACCAAGATGTCATCATTAGTCACTTTGTAATATAATTTTTTGTCAACATTACCTTTAGTGTAACCAAGCTCCAAAAGATATGTGTCCAATCTAGCATACCAAGCTCTAAGAGCTTGCTTCAATCCATACAAAGATTTCCTTAATCTACAAACCATATCTTTATCATTTGTCAATGAAAATCCATCAAGTTGTTCAATGTAAACTTCCTCTTCAAGATCATCATTCAGAAATGCACATTTTACATCCATCAGATATACTTTATAGTTCTTATGAGCTACAAATGCAAGAAATAATCTAACTGCCTCAATTCTAGCTACCAGTGCAAAGGTTTCATTATAATCAATTCCCTCTTTCTGTGAATATCCTTACAAACTAATATTGCTTTGTTCCTAATTACCTTACCATCTTCATTAAGTTTATTTCTAAATACCCATTTAGTTCCAATTACATTTTTGTCTTAAGGTCGGGGAACCAATGTCCAAGTATTGTTCTTTTCAATTTGTTCTAATTCATCTTCCATTGCTTTTATCCTATGTTCATCTTAACATGCTTCAATAATAGATTCTGGTTCAACTTGAGAAATTAAGCATACCTCTTCATTTTCCAGTCTTCCTCTTGTCATAACACCATGATACTTATTCCCAATAATCTGATTTTCTGAGTGATTCAATCTTACATACCTGGGTTTATTCACATGCTACTATTCTTCAGTCACTGTGGAATTCTCTGATGAAGTCGGTGTGACTGGATCCACATTATGTACTGATGCAATCTATATTGGTTCATTTATGATCATCTCAACTACCGGTTCAAAATCTACAGACCTTGAATTTCCTCTAAAGTGTTCATCTATCTTCACATTAGCACTTTCAATGATCTTCTGCAATCTTTTATTAAAACATCTATATGCCTTTCTCTTAGATGAATAACCAAGAAATATTCCTTCATCACTTCTAGGGTCAAATTTACCAACATACTCATCTCTCCTAATATAGCATTTTCTTCCAAATATTCTGAAGTATTTAAGAGTAGGAGTATTGTCAAACCATAGTTCATAAGGGATCTTACCGGTTTCACATTTGATGTGAACTCTATTGAAACTGTAAATTGTTGTATTTGCTGCTTCTCTTCATTACATATGAGGTAGATTTGCTTCCAATATCATGCTTCTAGCTACTTCCAAAATAGTTATGTTCTTCCTTTCCACAATTCCATTCTACTGAGGTGTTCAGGGTGTTGATAGTTATCTTTTGATTCCATTCACTTCACAGAATGTATTAAATTCCTTAGATATAAATTCTCCTCCTTGATCAGATCTTAAACATTTGATTTTCTTACCGGTTTCATTCTCTACCATTGCCTTGTATAACTTGAATTTTCCAAAAGCCTCTGATTTCTCCCTAAGAAAAGTAACCCAACACATTCTAGAATAATCATCAACAATTAGCATAAAATATCTTTCTCCCTGTCTACTTCTTGTTCTTGCCGAACCACACAAGTCAGTATGAATTAAATCAAGAACATTATTGGATTTCTCAGAAATGCTCTTAAAAGTTGTTCTAACTTGATTTCCCATTTGACATTCCTTACATACTGGATTATGAGGTTTCACAATCTTAGGTAAATCCCTTGCTTCCTTAGTTGAACTAATCTTTACAATGCAATCAAAATTTACATGATAGAGTCTCTTATGTCATAACCAACTTTCATCAATATGTGCAATCAAACATGTCTTATCATTGTTATTCAAATGAAAGATATTACCTTTAGTCTAATTACCGGTTGCAATCTCTAATCCAGTTCTATTTCTGATTTTGCATTTTCAATTCTTGAATTGTAACTGAAATCCCTTTTCAACTAATTGACCAACACTCAAAATATTATGCTTCAAACCTTCAACATAATAAACATTATCAGTACTTTGCTTACCATCCAAAGATATAGTGCCTTTTCCTTTGATTAAACAAGCTTTATCATCACCAAATCTTACTAGACCTCCATTATATTCCTAAAAAGATAAGAATTTACTTTTATCACCAATCATATGATGTGAACATCCACTATCAATGATCCATGCCTACTCTACTAGTGGGACAGTAGGTGTCGGTTGACCTTCTTTTATTGCAACAAATGCCCATCCATTATCTGTTGGTTCTTCATCAGAATCATCTGTAACTCCTTCATCAACATAGTAACATGATTTATCTATGTTCTTCTTAAATCTGTATCTCTGATATACAGGGTTAGGCTTATATGTTCTTTTAGATTCCTCTCTCAATCTTGCATGTCTATCGGGACATCTAGATGCTATGTGACTAACTTTATTGCAATTAAAACATTTAAACAGCGCTTTACCTTCATACTTACTTCCAATTGGACCTTTAGGCATCTTCCTTGCAAATAGTGCTTCAAGTTCTTCCAGTTCTTCATTTTCCCTCCTGATATCTTCAAGTTATTTTGCATAAAGTCCTTTCCAATCAGATTTGTTAGATGATGATGATGTTGTAGATGATGATGCTCTAAAGGCTAAATCAGTCTTAACTATAGCAACTGGACCAAATTCCTCAAGCTCAAATATTGAAAGTTTTCCAACCAAGGTATCTCTAGATACTGATGTATTAGGCATTGTTCTCAACTCATTAATAGCAGTTACTTTCATTTTGTAAGCCAGTGGAAAATCTCTTAAAACTTTAGAAACAATTTCATCTTAACTTAAGGATCCTCCACAACATTGTATTCCTAAAATAATTTCATTAACTCTTTCCATAAAACTAGAAATTCTTTCATCGTCTTCCATTTTTAAATTTTCATACCTGACCCAGTAACATTCTAGTTTTGCAATTTTGATAGTGGTATCTCCTTCATTCAATGTTTCCAATTTCTCCCAAATAGCTTTAGCAGTAGATCAGTCTGATAATCCCATAATTTGTTGATCTAATAATTCGCTCAGAAGTGTTTATCTTTCTTTGCAATCATTCTCCAAGTCCTTACCTAATGTCGGTGGATTAGGTTGATTCAGAGTAGGACCAACATAGCCATTCTTTGTAACTTCCCATATATCTCTTCCAATGCAATTCAGATGTGTCTCCATTCTAATCTTCATATACCATAGTTAGCTCTATCAAGTTTAGGTCTGACCTTCCTGAAAATGTTCGCTACCATAGGATCTCCTCAAGCTATTAGACTTCTGCAAAAAGAGGACTTGGATCTGATACCAATTGTTAGGAACCAGAAGGACAACTGAGAGGGGGGTGAATCATTTTTCAATGAATTTCAACCCAATAATAACTTAATCCATCTTAATACTTAATATCAGTAAACCAAACTTAATGCTCGTTAACAGATTAGCAGTTAATATCAATACTGATGAAACTTAATGCATGAAACAAAAAAAGAAACAACATCCATGATACATAACACACATATTTTTGACGTGGAAACCCTATAAGGGGAAAAATAACAATGGGAAACCTTACCCACAATCAGATGATACTACTATAGAGTATGTGTATACAAGTGGGGTCTGCACATGCAGAAAGGCCAACCGCCTAGAGCACACTACTCAAATGGGAGTCGCAATGACTACAGTAGGATGATTAAATCCTAGAATAATGTATTGCTTCAAAGTGCATCTGCAATGCTAGATTCAGTATTGGTTTAAGCTCTGATAAACACCTTCAAACCTTCCTTGAACCTTCAAATGATGTCTGCTTGATTATCTCTATGATCTTCTCATATGATCTTCAATATTTGCACATACCAAGTTACAATACCATACCACAATTCCATACTCTTCATCTCACAAATGAGATCTTACATTTATACAAAACCTAAGACCAAATGTGTAGGTCGGCTTACTAAGAATAATATAATTAAATCAATTACAAATAAGTCTTGATGTGATACAACATGTCATTTTAATACATTTACAACAATAACCAATCAATAAATCATCTCCATAACGTGTCATGGTGATCTGGAATAGATAACGTATACCGGTCCATAACCTAGACCAATATGTCAGCAACAACAAATATGTCAACCCAATTAGACCAATAACAAAAACACCAAAACTAAGTATCCAAACCATGTCTTTGACATAATCAAGTGATCTCCAGATGATAACAATTCATCATCTATGTTGGTGAACCATATAACCTGTCGGTGAGCATATACCGATGACTGTACATAAGTCACTGACCTTGCCGGTGAACACAATGTGTTGGTTCAATAGTAAATCAATATAACCATATTACCAAGTCAACAATATAGATCTCTAGAAGGATAAGTGTTGACATCAATGGCAAAACCAATGCAACACATCCATAATACCAACAATCTAATCAATACAGAACTCAAACTAGTCAAGGTTATGGAAAAGCTATTTAGAGAAACAATGTAAGTTGTTATGCATGTAACAAGATTGGGCATATTGAAAAATTATGTAGAAGCAAGATTGTATCGACAAAAAATAAAGGATCTAATGACAAAGGCAAAGAGAAGGTGACTGAAATCAAGCAAGAATTTTCTAAACAATGGATTAGGAAAAGAGATCAGAGGATTGATGAATCTATCACTTCACTGACAAAACAGAGTAATGTTGCACTGGCAGGAGATTCTTCATCTAACTAAGGAATAATGCTTAGGGGTAAGGCTACAAATTGAAAATAATGCATGTACCCTTCGTTGGTGGTAGGAAGTTATAATTCTTCTTTACCGATAGATATGTGGAGTTTTCACTTCACCGGTGAAGCATTTATTGCAGTTGTAAGTTACTTTTTGGTTATAAAGGCACTATAAATTCTCATTTCATTTCACCAAGAGTCCAAGCATTTGAAGAGAGCGAAGTTGAGAAAAGTCATTCCAAAGGTGAAGTAGCAAAGGTCTTTCAAAGAATTCAAGTATTTCTCAGTTAAAAGATAAAGGAGGCAATTACCGGTATAGGATCTAATGGTGATGAATTGGTAAAAGACTATTTCAAGAATTTCCAAGCTAAAATGAGACAAAGGGAAAGGATTCCCCAAAGCGTAATGGATAAGTATGATAAACAGATATGCTTTGTAGTGAAAAGAGATGAAATTTGGATGGAGGCACTTAGACCTAGAACTGTCTGGATTACTGAGATGGGATATGAGGTGGATTCTCACATCTTAGATTCATATGCTAAAATACTCCTAGATGCTCCACTAGAACCAATAGAGGAAATATTAGGTAATGTTGAAACTATTGAAAGTGGTGTTGCTATGATGAAGGAGAGGAAGAAAAGAGAGAAACAAATGAAATATGCTTCTAAGATGGTAAAGGATGTTAAAGAAGGATTGATGAATCTTGACGGCATTGTTGCTAGTGTGATAAAAAGTCAATCAGAGCAGAAATCAGTAGCTCACATTTCCCCTATGGCTACTACATCTGATTTTGACACTGATCAGGTAGCCAAATTCAAGAGAGTGGACAGAAAGAAAAGAAAACCCTCACCGGCACCTGCTCCATCTCCCAAGAAGTCAAGGACACAGAGAAAGAAACAATAGGCTGTAAGAGAGCCTAGTGGTCTAAAGAAGAAAGTGAATCCAAAGAAGAAACCTAAACCTAAGGCACCAGATACTCTTTCACCGGAAGATTTGATCAATGAAATCACCCAAGATGGTAACCTTGGTAATGTGAATAAATTATATCATTCTTTCAAGGATTCGGATAAGGATACTATAGAAGAAATTATTATTTTATATCTTGATATATACAAGAAAGTTCTTATTGAAGTTGTAGATGATATACCTAATGATTTATACTTAAGATTAGAGGCTAAGAGAATGTCTATCATGGAGCTTGACAAGAAATTAAAGGTAGAAGCTCTATTAGTTGTGTATCTTGTTAATTCCAAGCAGGAAATTGATGATCTAATATCTGAAGCAAATAGAACAGTTTTTGTGAGTGGTCACCAACAGGTTAGTCTTATGGCCAGAAGAGTTAAATAAATAGCAGATGAAACAACGGCTAAGGGATATATTTTTTATTGAGAGAGAGAAGAAAGAAGAGAAGGATAGATAGAAAATGGACAAGCCATTTACCAAAGTATATCAGAAAGATAAAGGTAAAGGGAAAATTAGAAGTTTACCTGATATCATGGTCAAGGATAACCTTCATCCACCGACACAGGACACCTCACCAATAACTGCAAAGGCACCAACACAAACTGATAGTCAATCTGAAGACAAGGAAGAGGAAATGACAAAAGATGACATAGATCTAGAGTCTGACATTCTTTTTACTATGAATATGGACACTTGGGACTTTAATATTGTCATGGATAAGGAATCAGCTAAAGTTAAGGAAATGGAAACCATCCTTGATGATACTCAACCTAATATTGAGATACTGGTAGAAGTAGAAGCAGCAACACGAACTGGAATTGGAACAAGGCATGAACAGAGTATATCTGAACTAGCAGTCAACAAGGTAGACAATAAGGATAACAGTAAGGATGAAAATAAGGTTGAAAACAAAAGTGAGAATAAGGAAGAAACAGTGAATAAAGAAGAGGTTAATGATGGAAGCAAGATAGTAGAAGTGGTTAAGGTTAATGTGCAGACATCTAGAGAAGATAAGAAACCAATTGCAGAACCTAGCACTCCGCCTAACACTTCCACCATGGATTATAGACCAACAAATGTTATAGATGTACTTCTAGATTCAATAAAGAAGATCACAGAATGCAATGCCTTAAAATTTAAGGTTATTGATGATACTTTACCAATTTTGTAGATGATTGCACCGACATGTAAAGTTGATCACATTGTTGGGTCTATGAGTAAATTGGACACATTGTCCAAATTCATTTCTTCTAATATTCAAACCGTGGATAAAATAAATGAAAAAACCATTAAGGAAAAGGTGAATAAGGAGAAAGATGAATTATTTGACAAGACAATTAAGGAATGTATTGGATAGATTGATTCTTTGTTACCGGCACTAAATTCCACCATTCTAGAATACAAAGAGTTGTACAAGGAAGCATGTAAGCCTCACCATTTAACAGAGGATATTGATAAGGAAATAAGGAAGACACAAAAAAAATTGATGATATAGCTAATAATATGATAGGTTCTTTGGAACTTAGTTCAGTTTTGGATAAGGAAATGGCAATCTATGAAGAGAAAATTGAGAAATTGGAAAGGGAGATGGCGAGGTTAAAAATGAAGATTGGGGAGTTGAAGAACAAACTTGGTCTTAGATTGGACAACTTACTAACACACCGGAATGAGTTTTCTAAAACATCTATTCAAGACAATAGATCACTGAATCAATAGATGCATTATCTGACCGGGATGATCAGATAGACAAAGACCATAATTTTTGATAGTACTCAATTTTTGCAAGGTCTTAACTTGGTTTTAGCAGATATTTTTTAGATTGTACATAACCGGTTACAAGTTTCTATGTAAATTTTGAATTATTTGATTCTTTTGACATCCTTTGTCCTGATGTCAAAGGGGGAGTAGTGGTGTATGAGAAAAATGTATAGAAGGAAATTATTTTCTCAGGGGGAGCACACTTAGTTTCTGGATATCAGTTTTTGGATTTTTTTCATGAGTGTTACCATCAATGCAAAAGGGGAGATTGTTGGCATTATACACTTAGATGAGAATGGTTGATGTTGTCATTGATGGCAACCAACTGGTAATATGGTTCACAGATTACACCTGCAACAGACATCATATAACAACACCGACAGGCACTACAAGGTTTTTCATCGACATCCAGTCTACACCGACAGTAGATCACACTGACACTCTAAGCTGACATGGAAATAATATTGTTTTGTATTATAAAATTATTTGTATAGCCGACATGATGTATTGTAAAGACTCATATATGTATGAGATCTTGTAGGTCATTTTATAAGTAAGGAAGGAATGTAATTAGGTTATGAATGTAAGCGGTATATGAGAGCGAATAATTGTATATGCATTATGATGTAATTATTTTATGAGAGAATAAGAGAAGAGAAGAGCGAAGAAAGGTTTATGGCAGAGGTATCTAATAGAGCTTAAACCGGTACTGAATCCAGCATTGCAGATGCTATTTTGAGCAGTACATTATCATTGGATTTAACTATCCAATTGTAGTTAGTGGGACTCCATTTTTGTATTGAGCAGTGAGTTCTAGGCTGTTGGATTTCCTGCATGTGTAGGCCCCTATTGTATAAGTAATATTTATTCATATTGGCGAGTGAGTAAATATTGTGGGTCACAAATCCCACCGAGGTTTTTCCCCTACCGGGTTTCCTTGCCAAAAATATTTGTGTTATGGTGTGCATTGATGGTTATGTTAGGTCCCAGAGACAACTGAGAGGGCAGGGTGAATCAGTTGTCTAATAAATTCAAACCAAAAACTACTTAACCAACCTTAATGCTTAATACTGATAAACAAAACTTTATGTCGATAAATATTTTATTAGTTAATTGCAGTACCAGTAAAGATTAATGCATGAAATAGAAAGACAATAACATCCACAACACATAACACCAATATTTATACATGGAAACCCTGTAAGGGGAAAAACCACAGTGGGAAACCTTACCCACAATCAGATGATACTATTGCAGATAGTATGTGTATACAAATGGGGTCTACACATGCAAAAAGGCCAAGCGCCTAGAGCTCACTACTCAAACACAAATAGGAGTCACACTGACTACAATTGGATGGTTAAATCCAATAATGATGTACTGCTCAAAATAGCATCTCCATATGTTGGATTCAGTACCAGTTCAGTTCTGATATATCTTCACAGAAACCATCCTTCAACCTTCAAATGATGTTTGCTTGTATAGCTCTTCTTATATTCACATATACTAAATTACAATCCTTCTCACATTCGCACATCGATCTTACAAATAAGATCTTACATATATACCAAAGCCTAAGACCAATTGAGTAGGTCGGCTCTACAAAAGATATTACAATAAAATCAATTTACAAGTAAAACAATAACCAATTACAACATTAATAAATCATCTCCATAGCATGTCATGCTGATCTGAAATAGATAAGCCTGTCGGTGCTTATCCTGGACCTATTTGTTGGTAATAGCAAATATGCAAACACGAATATACCAATGAACAAATCTCCGAGACAAAGTGTCCATATGATGTCTTAGACTAAAAAAAGTATTTCCCATGTCATTCCAAGTGTCGGTGAACAATATATCATGTCAGTGTACCAGATACCGGTGACTGTGCATAAGTCACTTGCTTGCCGGTGAACATTGCCAATTCTCCAAGTGCCAGAGTTGATAAGTGTTAATAGGTGTTGACATCAATGACAAAACCATATCAACATGTCCAAAATATCAACAATCTCCCCCTTTGGCATTGATGGCAACACACAATGTAAAAAACCATCAAAGTGCCAAAACAAAAATGCCAAATACCAAAAACCAACAATCTCCCAAAAAGAGATCAAAACCAGAAATCAAAATTCAGGTACATAGAGTAATCAATCTCTCCCAAAATAAAAATCTCTCTCCCTAGGAGTAACATGTGTTTTTCCATATCAATCTCTCCCCCTTTGACATCAAATGCCAAAGCAATACAAAAATCAAGTTCAAATACAAAATACCAACTTATTCAGTATAACAACTACTCTCCCTGAGAAGTAGCTCACCTCATCAAAGCCAGAGTAAAAGATTTCTCTGTTAGTTCTGTCAATTGATGACAAACATCAACTGTCTAAGTCTCTACTGGTGGGGATATGACCCCAAGTTGATCTTGTAGATATTCAAAAGTCTCCTTAGGCAAAGGCTTAGTGAAAATATCTGCAATCTGCTATTTAGTATATACATAAACTAGCTTTACTTCTTTTGCTTCAACATTCTCCTTTAGAAAATTTAGTTTGATAGAAATATGTTTAGTTTTAGAATGTAGTACCGGATTCTTAGATATATCAATTTCTACAGTGTTATCACAATAGATAGTTATAGGTTCCTTGCATTTTACCTTTATGTCCTTCAGCATTTGGTTAAGCCATAATACCTATGTACAGTTAGTTGCTGCTGCAACATATTTTGATTCTGTTGTTGATAAAGATGTGCAACTTTGTTTCTTACTCAGCCAAGAAATTAATCTGCTTCCAATAAAAAATGCTCTGTCGGTGGTGCTTTTTCTGTCATCTACCTCTCCTGCCCAGTTTGCATCTGTGTATGCACATAATTCAAAGTTTTCATATCTAGGATACCATAGGCCAAGATTTGTAGTGCCTTGTAAGTACCAAAAAATCCTTTTTACTGTTGATTCATGATTTTCTTTAGGATTACTCTGAAATCTTGAAACAATACATACTGCATTCA
This sequence comes from Cryptomeria japonica, assembly GCF_030272615.1. NCBI lineage: Eukaryota > Viridiplantae > Streptophyta > Pinopsida > Cupressales > Cupressaceae > Cryptomeria > Cryptomeria japonica. Next base: position 497,902,123 of record NC_081411.1, read on the forward strand.
TAATATTAGGTCTTGTTTGTGTTAAATACAATAAACCTCCTATCATAGATTTGTACCTAGTCGGATTAACAAGTGTAGATTCATCCCTTAGTGATAATTTGTCATTTGTAGTCATAGGTGTGCTTACCAGTTTAGAGTTTTCCATCCCAAATTTCTTTAGTAACTCCTTCAAGTACTTAGATTGACTCAAGAATATACCTTTATCAGTCTGTGAGATCTGCAATCCTAAAAAAAAATTATCTCTCCAATCATAGACATTTCAAATTCTTGCTGCATTTCAATAGAAAAGTCTTTACATAATCCATTTTCTCCTCCAAAGATTATATCATCAATAAAAACTTCTATAACCAAGATGTCATCATTAGTCACTTTATAGTATAAATTGTTGTCAACATTACCTTTAGAAAAACCAATCTTCAAAATATATTTATCCAATCTAGCATACCAAGCTCTTGGAGCTTGCTTCAACCCATACAAAGCTTTCCTTAACCTGCAAACCATATCTTTGTTATCTGTCAAAGAAAATCCATCAAGTTGCTCAATGTAAACTTCTTCTTCAAGATCTCCATTCAGAAATGCACATTTAATGTCCATTTGATATACTTTGTAGTTCTTGTGTGCTGCAAAAGCTAAGAATAATCTAACTGCCTCAATTCTAGCTACCGATGCAAAGGTTTCATTATAATCAATTCCTTCTTTCTGAGAATATCCCTTACACACTAGTCTTGCTTTATTTCTAGTTACCTTACCATCTTCATTAAGTTTGTTTCTGAATACCCATTTTGTTCCAATTACATTTTTGTCTTTAGGTCGGGGAACTAATGTCCATGTCTTATTCTTTTCAATTTGTTCTAATTATTCTTCCATGGCTTTAATCCAGTGTTTATCTTCACATGCCTCAATAATTGATGATGGTTCAATTTGAGAAATAAGGCATACCTCTTCATTTTCCAGTCTTCCTCTTGTCATAACTCCTTGATATTTGTTCCCAATTATTTGATTTTTAGAGTGGTTCAATCTTACATACTGAGGTGTCTTTGTTTGTTGCAGTTCTTTAGTTACAGTGGAATTTTCAGATGATACCAGTGTAACTAGATCTTCATTCTATATGGGTGGGTTCAATGTAGGTCCATTTGTCAGTATCTTTGTTGCCAGTTCAGAGTCTATATACCTTGAAGTTCCTCTAAACTATTCATCAATTTTCACATTTGTACTCTCAACAATTTTTTGCAATCTCTTGTTAAAACATTTATATGCCTTGCTCTTAGATGAATAACCAAGAAATATTCCTTCATCACTTCTAGGATCAAATTTGCCAATATAATCATCTCTTCTAATATAGCATTTACTTCCAAATATTCTAAAATATTTAAGAGTAGGAGTAATACCAAACCATAGTTCATGAGGGGTCTTACCAGTTTCACCTTTGATGTGAACTTTGTTGAATGTGTAGACTGATGTGCTTACTGCCTCTCTCCAATATACATGTGGTAGATTTTCTTCTGATAACATACTTCTAGCTGCATCCAAGATAGTTCTATTTTTCCTTTCTACAACTCCATTCTGTTGTGGTGTTCGGGGTGTTGATAAATGTCTTCTGATTCCATTTACTTCACATAATGTATTAAATTCCTTAGATGTGAATTCACCTCCTTGATCTGATCTCAGACAATTGATTTTCTTACCGGTTTCATTCTCTACCATTGCCTTGAATAGTTTTAATTTCCCAAGTGCTTCTGATTTTTCTCTGAGAAAAGTAACCCAACACATTCTAGAATAGTCATCAATGACTAGCATGAAATATCTATCTCCTTGTAGGCTTTTAGTTCTAGCTGGACCACATAAATCAATATGAATTAAGTCAAGAGCATTATTGGATTTTTCTAGAATACTTTTAAAAGATGCTCTAACTTTTTTTCCAAATTGACATTCCTTACATACCGGATTGTGAGGTTTAACAATCTTAGGTAAATCTCTAAATGCTTTAGTTGTACTGATTTTCACAATGCAATCAAAGTTTACATGACAGAGTCTCTTATGCCATAGCCAACTTTCATCAATATGTGCAATCAAGCATGTCTTTTCATTGTTATTCAAATGAAAGCTATTACCTCTAGTTTGATTACCAGTTGCAATTTCCAAACCAGTTCTGTTCATAATTTTGCATTTCTCATTCTTGAATTGTAACTAAAATCCTTTTTCAACTAATTGACCAACACTCAAAATATTATGCTTTAAACCTTAAACATAGTAAACATTGTTGGTATTATGCTTACCATCAAGAGATATAGTACCTTTTCCTTTGATCAAACAAGCTTTATCATCTCCAAATCTTACTAGACCTCCATTATATTCCTGAAAAGTCAAGAATTTACGTTTATCACTAGTCATAGGATGTGAACATCCTGAATCAATGATCCATTCATCCTTAACTTCAACTTTAGCTGGCAGGGCTTGCTCTAACAGTTGAATAGTAGGTGCCAGTTGATCTTCTGTTATAGCAACAAAAACCCATCCATTGTCTATTGGATCCTCATCAGAATCATCAGTGACTCCCTCATCAACAAGATAACAAGATTTGTCTTTATTCTTCTTAAATCTGTATCTCTGATATTCAGGGTTAGGCTTGTATGTTCTTCTAGCTTCTTCTCTCAATCTTGCATGTCTATCAGGGCATCTTGAGGCCATATGACCAATCTTATTATAGTTAAAACATTTAAAGGGTGCTTAACCTTCATACTTACTTCCAACTGGACCTTTAGGCATTTTCCTTGCAAATAGTGCTTCAAGTTATTCAAGTTCTCTTCCATAAAAGGCTTTCCTATCAGATTTGTCAAATGATGATGCAGATGATGTTGATGCCTTAAAAGCTAAATCTGTCTTTATAGTAGCAACAAGACTAAATCCCTCAATGTGTCCCTAGTTACTGATGTATTAGGCATTGTCCTTAACTCATTTATAGCAGTAACTCTAATTTTGAGACAATTTCATCTTCACTTAAGGTTCCTCCACAACATTTAATACTCGAAACAATTTCATTTACTCTTTCCATAAAAGAAGAAATCCTTTCATCTTCTTCCATTTTTTAGATTTTCATACTTGACCCGGAAGCTTTCAAGTTTTGCAATTTGACTATGGAATCTCCTTCATTCAATGTTTCCAAATGGTCCCAAATAGCTTTAGCAGTAGATCTATCAGATAATCCCATGATTTTCTGATCTAATAATGCGCTCAAAAGTGCTTCCCTTGCTTTGCAATCATTTTCCTCATCTTTAGCCAAGTTAGGTGGATTAGGTTGACTTTGAGTAGGAGCAGTATAGCCATTCTTTGTAACATCCTAGATGTAATTTCCAATGCAATTCAGATGTGTCTCCATCCTGATCTTCCATATGCCATAGCTGGTTCCATCAAGTTTAGGATTGTCCTTCCTGAAATAGTTAGAAGACATTGGATCTCCTCAAACTGTTAAACTTCTGCAAAAAGAGGACTAAGCTCTGATACCAATTGTTATGTCCCAGAGACAACTAAGAGTGGGGGGGATGAATCAGTTGTCTAATAAATTCAAACCAAAAACTACTTAACCAACCTTAATGCTTAATACCGGTAAACCAAACTTTATGCCAGTAAATAGTTTATTAGTTAATTGCAGTACCGGTAAAGATTAATGCATGAAACAGAAAGACAATAACATCCACAACACATAACACCAATATTTGTACGTGGAAACCATGTAAGGGGAAAAACCACGGTGGGAAACCTTACCCACAATCAGATGATACTATTGCAGATAGTATGTGTATACAAATGGGGTCTGCACATGCAGAAAGGCCAAGTGCCTAGAACTCACTTCTCAAACACAAATAGGAGTCACACTAACTACAATTGGATGTTTAAATCTAATAATGATGTACTGCTCAAAATAGCATCTCCATATGCTGGATTCAATACCGGTTCAGTTCTAATATGTCTTCACAGAACCTTCCTTCAACCTTCAAATGATGTCTGCATGTATAGCTTTGCTTATATTCACATATACCAAATTACAATCCTTCTCACATTCGCACATCGATCTTACAAATAAGAACTTACATTTATACCAAAGCCTAAGACCAATTGAGTAGGTCGGTTCTACAAAAGATATTACAATAAAATCAATTTACAAGTAAAACAATAATTGATGCAATATCCAATTCAACATGTCATCTTAATGCATTTACAACATTAATAAATCATCTCCATAGTGTGTTATGCTGATCTGAAATAGATAAGCCTGTCGGTGCTTATCCTGGACCTATTTGCCGGTAACAGCAAATATGCAAACACGAATATACAAATGAACAAATCTCCAAGACAAAGTGTCCAAACGATGTCTTGGACATAACCAAGTATTTTCCATGTCATTCCAAGTGTAGTTGAACAATATATCTTGTCGGTGTACCAGATACCGGTGACTATGCATAAGTCACTTGCTTGTCGGTGAACATTGCCAATTCTCCAAGTGCCAGAGTTGATAAGTGTTAATAGGTGTTGACATCAATGACAAAACCATATCAACATATCCAAAATACCAATAGGTTATACTTTTGTTTTTCTTTACTACATTATTATTTGCTTACCAGTATATTAATTTGGGTTATAAAGTTGCAAACAAGTTTAAATATTTTGTTTAACGGTTAGACATTGATTCACCCACCCCCCTTAGTGTCTTTGGGACTGATAAATTATCTAACAATCTGCATGTGAATAAAGTTGTAATCATATGTAGAAGGTTTGGTCAATCATAGGTGATCCAATTGGGTTTGTGTAAGAGGTTTAAGACCTCCAGTATTGAGCTTAAACTGGAACTATACTCAGGCATAGGAGATGCTACACTTGCAGTTCAATCTTCATTCCAGATTTTAGTCTGATGTTTTCTATTGTAAGTGAGACTCCTTTTGTGATGAGCAGTGTGCTCTAGGTTGTTGGCCTTCCTACATGTCCAGTCCCCTTATTGTAATATTTATTCATCTGATCAGTGGATAGATATTGTTGGTCTCCAATCCCACCATGGTTTTTCCTCATTGAGGTTTTCCATGTATAAATATGTGGTATTATGGTGTTCATCTATTTGGTTGTATTATTACTTATTATTATTGATTTTTATGTTTATCGATTGCAGAGTTATTGTGTTTATAAGGTTAAATTTATTCATTATGGCAAAACACTGATTCACTCCCCCCCCTCTTAGTATTCTTGGATCCCAACAATTGGTATCAGAGCCTGGTGCTTAGGAGTAAGTCTAACAGCTTGAGGAAAATCTTGTATCCAGAATCTATGCAGATAAGTTTGAGGAAGGAACTTCAAGTATCTCTTGAGGACTATGATGTTGAAAGATTGAGAAACATGAAGTTGCAAGATGAGCTGAGATCTACAAAGGAATTCATTTTTACTCTGCAGGAGAGGTTGTTGTCCGCACAAGCTAAAAGGAAGGAACTATGTGATCAATTACAAAATTAGGATGATGAAGAGAAGAATACTTTAAAGGAACTATGTCAGAAGTTGAGTCAGGAAAATGGTGTCATGAAAAATGAAAAATGAAATGCAAGCCCTAACTATGAGGATACCTAAGGAGATTGAAGATTGGAAGAAGAATGAAGAAAATATTTCTAAATCTCTGAAAGATAGATCTGAAGAATGCATTAGGCTAGCGTATGAGAATGATGTGTTGAAAACTGAATTGGTGTAATCACAGAATAATGAGCAAGAGTTGAAAAGAATGGTGACAATCCTAAGAGGTTAAAATGGATGCTGCAAATGAATACAAAGATAAATTCAAGATTAGTTTTGATAAGCTTGATGAATTATTGAAGAATCAAAGAGACAATGGAGACACTAGAGGTCTTGGATTTGAGCATGGAGAATGCTCTGGTACTACAAATCAGGATGATACATCTGGTCAAAGAACAATAAGGAGAATCCACCAGACAACCGAAATCAGAGGTCATTGGTAAGGAAACCCAATGCACATAAATTAAATGGTAGATGTTTTGTTTGCAATAAGTTTGGTCATAATGAAAGTCAATGCAGAAATAGAGTCAATCAAAATAATAATTTAGGTATTGTTTGATGTTTCAATTGCAAGAAGTATGGTCATAGGACAACAGATTGTAGAATGAATGTGAAATGTAATGCATGTGGAAAGTTTGGGAATATGGCTAATCAATGTAGGTTGAGGAATGGTCAAGGTTATAGTAATGCAATTCAGAAGAACAATATCACTTATTATGCATGCAACATAGTAGGACATATTGCTAAATTTTGCAGAAGCAAGAACCCACCGGCAGGGAATGAAAAATCTAATGAGAAGGGAAAGAAAAAGGTTGATGAAATTCAGAAGGAGCATGAGAAGAAGTGGGTTATGAAGTCTAAGGATCAACTGACATTGGTAGATGAAGCATGTAAGAATGAATGTTGGATGAAAGCTATGAAAGAGGAATTGTGATAGATAGAATATTATTGGAACTAAATTGGTTCTTACGAATAAAATTGAATGAAGATGGACAAGTTGTAAGGAAAAAGGCTAGATTGGTATGCAAAGGATATTCTCAGAAGGAAGAATTTGATTATGTTGAATCCTTTCTCTGGTAGCTAGCATTTTCAAGTATTTTTAGGTATGGTTTATGGTTTATGAAGACTTTACACTATGTGCATATTCATATGTGGATTGGGCTAGAGATATAGGTAACCGGATAGGCACATCCGGTGAAGCTTTATTTCTTGGAAAGCAACTTGATTCATGGATCAACAAGAAACAATCATGTACGTCTTTATCTACAATTGAAGCTGAGTATGTTGCTTCTACTAAAATTTGTATGCAAGTTCTATGGATAAAGAAAATGCTAAAAGATATAAGGGTAGATGGTAATGAACTAGTAGTTATTCACTGTGATAACTCTGCTGGTATTGACATAACAAAGAATCTGGTATTTTATTCTAAGACAAAACACATATCAATCAAGTATAACTTTCTAAAGGAAAATGTGGAAGCAAATGAAGTCAGATTGGTTTATGTGAACACTAAATAGAAGATTGTAGATATCTTCACTAAACCTTTGCCCAAGGAATCATTTGAGTACTTTCGAGACAAATTGGGGGTCTCTGCCCCTCCGTTTGACACTTGAGTGATGTTGATTGACATCAGTCTAATATGCATTATCAAAGATTTATTGATTATAGATTAATGAGATTGTGCTACTACTCAGGGGGAGTAGTCAGTTGTGTGGTTCAAAGGTTTTGTGATTTTTATTTGATGTTTATGTCAGATTTTTGGCATTGATGTCAAAGGGGGAGATACATACATGTGAAAAATAGAGCCTAATAGAGATATCAGTCAAAGGGGGAGGAACATATTTTCATATTGGTTGTATCCCATTGGGGGAGTTTGTTTTAGGTCTATGGATGGTTAATTGGTACAAAGATAATTGTTTCAGAACTTCATTGATATATCATTTGATTGGATGTCTTTCATTGGGGGAGACTTGTTTGGCACTTCTTGGCACTTGGATGTTTTTCACATCTAGTATTGCCATCAATGCCAAAGGGGGATATTGTTGGAAATTTAGAGGAATTGATTATGTGTTGCATTGATATTTGTCATTGATGTCAACACTAGCTACTTTGGTTATCTACCAGGTTCTAGTAGAGTGGTTGGACTTTGATGATGATCAGGAGATTTATCTCTGGTATATTATGATTGGTGGAATTGGTTTGGTTCAATCATTCATGTTAATTAGATGCATGTCACATTTAGCTAGTTTGAGATTTGGTGATCCGGAAGCTATCATATGTTCTAGTAAGCCTTTTAGTTACGGATAAGGGTTCTACCAGTAGAGCTTCATTGACGATATTTTGATGGATTCGATAAGTGGTGTTGGCATGGCTTCTAGAAGGTTTTTAGGATGCTGATGGTTATCGTGTTTGTGTTCCAGTTCATCGGTGATATTTTATTTGGCTTATGGCGACCTATTTTAGGTCCGGTCTTATTCTACTAGGTTATGGACCGGTTTATGTAATGTGTTGGTGGATGCTCTCGATGCATTACCGGTTAGATTTATTATTTGGTTAATGTTGTTTCGGTCTTAGGCCGACTTGGTTTTTCATTGGTTTGCGGGTTTATGTAATGGATTTATTGTATTATCTTTTAGGTGGCCAACCTAATTGTTTAGGTCCCAGGTTGGTATAAATATGATGTAAGATCTCTTTGTAGATCATGGCGTGTGAGTTATGGGATTATATGTGTGTGAATAAAGTTGTAATCATATGCAAAAGGTTTGGTCGATCGTAGGTGATTCAATTGGGCTTGTGTAAAAGGTTTAAGACCTCCGACATTGAGCTTAAACTAAAACTGTACTCAGGCATAGGAGATGCTACACTTGTAGTTCAATCTTCATTTTGGATTGTAGTCTGATATTTTCTCTAGTCAATGAGACTCCTTTTGTGATGAGCAGTGTGCTCTAGGCTGTTGGCCTTCCTGCATGTGAAGGCCCTTATTCTAATATTTATTCATCTGATCAGTGGATAGATATTGTGGGTCTCCAATCCCACCATGGTTTTTCCTCATTGAGGTTTTCCACATATAAATCTATGGTGTTATGGTGTTCATCTGTGTTGTTGCATTATTACTTATTGTTATCTGCTTTTATGTTTACCGGTTGGTGAGTTGTTGTGTTTATAAAGTTAAATTTATTCATTCTGGTAGAACACTAATTCACCTCCCCCCCTCTCACTATTCATGGATCCCAACATCCTTATACTATTAAAGAAGCCACATGTCATACACCTATATGAGGAAATTTTGAATAGCTTCCTTCAAGACCCAATTAAAATTAAAAAAATCTCACAATTGCCAGGAATCTATATCCTATAATCTCAAGTGAAAACAAGATTTATAGTATTCAAACTTCTCAGTCTCTACCACTCTTCCTCTACACTAATCTAATACAAACATTTGACATATCATTCATCTAATAAAATCATTTAAAGGCACTCTAATCTATTAATTATGCATGGTATATATACATCAACATTCATTGAAGATATGAAATCAACAGTTCCTTGTGCATTTGTCTATTTCATACATTACAAATTCCTCAAATTTGAATACACTTCTATCTAAGTTTTCATAAGGTCTAAGAAGTTACCAATTCATTTTACTATATACACATATTTTATTTACTCAACTAATATCAGCATTATCTAATTGTTCGCTAAGTTTAGTGCACTTCCTTGCAGTGTCCTCCCTTGCACACACTATCAGAGGTTCAAAATGAACATGATAAAGACAATGCTTCACACAAAATGAGGGCACATGAGACTTAACATGTGAATGATCACAAAAGACAACAACAACACTGATGAATACTAAGAGGGGGGGTGAATTAGTATGCCAAAAATTACTATACTTAAACACTTTACTAGACTACCAGTAAACCGGTAAAACAGTTTAGCAAACAAACCGGTTAGCACACATGCAAACCAAATAGAAAATAATGCATTCACCCAAAGAAGCACAAACACCATAACACAAGATATTTTGATGTGGAAACCCAAATGGGAAAAACCACGGTGAGATGAAACTCACAAGTAACTATCTGTAGAATAGGAACTAGACTAGTTAAGGTCAGACCGGTTAAGGTCATACAATGTTCTTTACCAGAACAAGTCCTATTAGGAATCTCAATCTCTGTTAGGAGATAAGTTCGATTAAAGACTACCTTGCTAGAGGATTTTAGATCCATAGATGTGAGCCACCTTATTAGAGGATTTACAGAAGGCTTTTTGGGCCTACCCGGTTAAGGGCTTCAGACTTGTCGAAGATGTGAGTAATCAACAAGTGAGTGATCTAGCAAATAGCACAGATTGCTTGGTTAGATCCTTGATAGCTCGTTTCTAATGCATTCCAACATTAATTCAGTCTTCAACACATTCACACTTTGCCTCTTCTCGTAGACCTGAACTTCTCTTCTATATTCACACTCACAAAAACTCATCAACCACCTTAAACCCTAGCAACCACCTAAAACCATAGACATGATGTCCTTATCAAGGAATCTGATTTCATGTCGATCCAATAGGATTACAATACAATTTCCTAGGTTCAATGGATCTAGGCATATTTGGTAACACGACACAAAAACCACCGCCAAAGTGTCGGCACCGCTAAACAATCGGTGGATGGTAACTCATCATAGAGTATTACCGGTTCATACAAAATACCGGTTTAAGCAAAATACCGGTTGCCGATTTGACAATAATGAAGACTAGGAAATATGAGTTGTGCCACTTCGTTCCTTCATACCACTTGAGATCCTCGAACCACTTGGGATCTTCATACCTTTTCAGATCGGTAAACACTTTCTGCAAAACACCAATAGTCTAAAGACTATAATATATCATACTGGTTGGAATAAATACCTGTTGAGCATTAACTCATACATATAAAGAGTGATCTCAAATCAATTGTGTGTCCATCAATGACAATCACAACATCAATCATCAAAAATACCAACAATCTCCCCATTTGGCATTGATGGCAACACTTAGGAAATTTTTGACATCTAAGTGTTATACAACAAAAATATGCCATAATTAAAATTACTCCCCCTAAGCATATACACTATCCCTTTTGCAGAAAATACAATGTATACTACTCCTTAACAGAAATAACATGAAAGTATACATCAAAACATTCAAAATTTATATCAAATTTATACTTCTCCCTCTTTGCCAACAATGACAAAAGTATTGCACACTAACCCTTGTTTCATTAGTATTAAAACAATAAGTGTTTATGACAGTAAAGAGTAAAACTTGTCAAAAACTATTTTAAAGTCCTGCAAAAATTGCTTCAAAAATTGCTACTACTCAGGGGGAGTAGTCAGTTGTGTGGTTCAAAGGTTTTGTGATTTTTATTTGATGTTTATGTCAGATTTTTGGCATTGATGTCAAAGGGGGAGATACATACATGTGAAAAATAGAGCCTAATAGAGATATCAATCAAAGGGGGAGTAACATATTTTCATATTGGTTGTATCCCATTGGGGGAGTTTGTTTCAGGTCTATGGATGGTTAATTGGTACAGAGATAATTGTTTCAGAAATTCATTGATATATCATTTGATTGGATGTCTTTCATTGGGGGAGACTTGTTTGGCACTTCTTGGCACTTGGATGTTTTTCACATCTAGTGTTGCCATCAATGCAAAAGGGGGATATTGTTGGAAATTTAGAGGAATTGATTATGTGTTGCATTGATGTTTGTCATTGATGTCAACACTAGCTTCTTTGGTTATCTACCAGGTTCTAGTAGAGTGGTTGGATTTTGATGATGATCAGGAGATTTATCTGTAGTATATTCTAATTGGTGGAATTGGTTTGGTTCGATCATTCATATTATTCAGATGCATGTCACATTTAGTTGGTTTGAGATTTGGTGATCCGAAAGCTATCATATGTTCTAGTAAGCCTTTTGCTTACCGATAAGGGTTCTACGAGTAGAGCTTCATTGAAGATATTTTGATGGATTCGTTAAGTGGTGTTGGCATGGCTCCTAGAAGGTTTTTAGGATGCTGATGGTTATAGTGTTTGTGTTCCAGTTCATCGGTGATATTTTATTTGGCTTATGGCAACCTATTTTAGGTCTGGTCTTATTCTACTAGGTTATGGACCGGTTTATGTAATGTGTTGGTGGATGCTCCCGATGCATTACCGGTTAGATTTAGTATTTGGTTAATGTTGTTTCAGTCTTAGGCCAACTTGGTTTTTCATTGCTTTGCGGGTTTATGTAATGGATTTATTATATTATCTTTTAGGTGGCTGACCTAATTATTTAGGTCCTAGGTTGGTATAAATATGATGTAAGATCTCTTTGTAGATCGTGGCATGTGAGGTATGGGATTATATGTGTGTGAATAAAGTTGTAATCATATGCAAAAGGTTTGGTCGATCGTAGGTGATTGAATTGGGCTTGTGTAAAAGGTTTAAGACCTCCGACATTTAGCTTAAACTGAAATTGTACTCAGGCATAGGAGATGCTACACTTGTAGTTCAATCTTCATTTTGGATTGTAGTCTGATATTTTCTCTAGTCAATGAGACTCTTTTTGTGATGAGCAGTGTGCTCTAGGCTGTTGGCCTTCCTGCATGTGCAGGCCCTTATTGTAATATTTATTCATCTGATCAGTGGATAGATATTGTGGGTCTCCAATCCCACCGTGGTTTTTCCTCATTGAGGTTTTCCACATATAAATCTATGGTGTTATGGTGTTCATCTGTGTTGTTGCATTATTACTTACTATTATCTGCTTTTATGTTTACCAATTGCTGAGTTGTTGTGTTTATAAAGTTAAATTTATTCATTCTGGTAGAAGACTGATTCACCTCCCCCCCTCTCACTATTCATGGATCCCAACATCCTTATACTATTAAATAAGCCACATGGCATACACCTATATGAGGAAATTTTGAATAGCTTCCTTCAAGACCCAATTAAAATTAAAAAAATCTCACAATTGCCAGGAATCTATATCCTATAATCTCAAGTGAAAACAAGATTTATAGTATTCAAACTTCTCAGTCTCTACCACTCTTCCTCTACATTAATCTAATACAAACATTCGACACATCATTCATCTAATCAAATAATTTAAAGGAGCTCTAATCTATTAATTATGCATGGTATATATACATCAACATTCATTGAAGATATGAAATCAACAGTTCCTTTTGCTTTTGTCTATTTCATACATTACAAATTCCTCAAATTCGAATGCACTTCTATCTAAGTTTTCATAAGGTCTAAGAAGTTACTAATTCATTTTACTATATACACATATTTTATTTACTCAACTAATATCAGCATTATCTAATTGTTCGCTAAGTTTACTGCACTTCTTTGCGGTGTCCTCCCTTGCACACACTATCAGAGGTTCAAAATGAACATGATAGAGACAATACTTCTCACAAAATGAGGGCACACGAGACTTAACATGTGAATGATCACAAAAGACAACAACAACATTGATGAATACTAAGAGGGGGGGGTGAATTAGTATGCCAAAAATTACTGTACTTAAACACTTTACTAGACTACCAGTAAACCGGTAAAATAGTTTAGCAAACAAACCGGTTAGCACACATGCAAACCAAATAGAAAATAATCCATTCACCCACAGAAGCACAAACACCATAACACAAGATATTTTGATGTGGAAACCCAAATGGGAAAAACCACGGTGAGATGAAACTCACAAGTAACTATCTGTAGAATAGGAACCAGACCGGTTAAGGTCATACAATGTTTTTTACCAGAACAGATCTTGTTAGGAATCTCAATCTCTATTAGGAGATAAGTCTGATTAAAGACTACCTTGCTAGAGGATTTTAAATCCACAGATGTGAACCACCTTGTTAGAGGATTTACAAAAGGCTTTTTGGGCCTACCCGGTTAAGGGCTTCAGACTTGTCGAAGATGTGAGTAATCAACAAGTGAGTGATCTAGCAAATAGCATAGATTGCTTGGTTAGATCCTTAATAGCTCGTTTCTAGTGCATTCAAACATTACTTTAGTCTTCAACACATTCACACTCTGCCTCTTCTCACAGACCTGAACTTCTCTTCTATATTCACACTCACAAAAACTCATCAACCACCTTAAACCCTAGCGACCACCTAAAACCATAGACATGATGTCCTTACCAAGGAATCTGATTTCATGTCGATCCAATAGGATTACAATACAATTTCCTAGGTTCAATGCATCTAGACATATTTGGTAACATGACACAAAAACCACCGCCAAAGTGTCGGCACTGCCAAACAATCAATGGATGGTAACTCATCACAAAATATCGATTGGTAACTCATCATAGAGTATTACTGGTTCATACAAAATACCGGTTTAAGCAAAATACCAGTTGCTGATTTGATAATAATGAAGACTAGGAAATATGAGTTGTGCCGCTTCATTCCTTCATATCGTTTGAGATCCTTGAACCACTTGGGGTCTTCATACCACTTCAGATCGGTAAACACTTTCTGCAAAACACCAATAGTCTAGAGACTATAATACATCATACTGGTTGGAACAAATACTTGTTGAGCTTTAACTCATACATACAAAGAGTGATCTCAAATCAAGTGTGTGTCCATCAATGACAATCACAGCATCAATCATCAAAAATGCCAACAATCTCCCCCTTTGGCATTGATGGCAACACTTAGGAAAATTTTGACATCTAAGTGTTATACAACAAAAATATGCCATAATTAAAATTACTCCCCCTAAGCATATACACTATTGCTTTTGCAGAAAATACAATGTATACTACTCCTTAACAGAAATAACATGAAAGTATACATCAAAACATTCAAAATTTATATCAAATTTATACTTCTCCCCCTTTGCCAACAATGACAAAAGTATTGCAGACTAACCCCTATTTCATTAGTATTAAAACAATAAGTGTTTATGACAGTAAAGAGTAAAACTTGTCAAAAATTGATTTAAAGTCCTGCAAAAATTACTTCATGGATAAGGACCATGAGTCAAGTAGGGAGGTAGCCACCTCTTTCTCTATCTGCATCTGGGAGACCTGTTCTTCCATGGCATCTATCGTGCTCATCTCTTGAGTGATCATTAGGGCATCAAGATTTAGATAGCATTTCTGGAGAATTTGTAGTCTTGGCAGTAGGACTAGTTGAAGTTCCTACAAATTTCATGTCCGATTGCTTATCTCTGCCTCTAGTCTTGCAGACTGAAGTTGAATCCGATTAATAATTTGACCATATGTGGAAAAGCAATCATATGGCATCTTGAAGGTGCTAATAAATGACTGCATATCAGATTGCAGTTTGTCCTTCTGAGTGAGCACATCATCACAGAATAAATGAGGTTGGCAAATCTTGCTGAGTAGTAGATTGCCCTCATTCATTGCATCTCTAATGTCCTTTTGTGCCTTCTAGAGATTAGACCGGAGCTCTGTTAACTTTCTCACCAAGGCAGTGTCAAGAGCCTTTTGATGTTCCTTCTTGGCATTTGCTTCTGCAACCTCTTCCAGGATTCGTCCCTGGTCTTCTACAAATGTGCATAGGAGCTTAAATTGTGCAAGTGAGGAATCAGTACTAGGATGGTTTGTACCAGGTATCAAACTAGTAAGTGTTTCCACTGCAGTTTGGATAACATCTTCCTCCTTTTTCCTCCTTAGAGCATCCAATCCCTCTTGAGCAAGCTTAATGCTCTGCAGCAGCTCCGATTCATTTGTAGACTGGAGGTCAATAGGACTGGTAATGTCAGTCGGTTTAGCCTGACTACCGGTTGCCATTGGGGTCTCCACCTGTGTGCTCTTTTCTGCTGCTTCCTTGTCCTTGGATTTTTGCTGGTCTTCTTGAGCCTTCCTCTGCTCCTCTTCTTCTTTCTTTCTTTTCTCTTCTTCTTGTCTCTTCTCTTCATCTTTTTGCTTCTTCTCTTCTTTATCCTTCTTCTTCTCCTCTTCCTTCTTCCTCTTTTCCTCTTCCTGTTTCTTCTCTTCCTCTTTCCGCTTCTCCTCTTCTTTCTTTTCCTCTTCCTTCTTCTCTTCCTCTTGTTTCTTACTTTCCTCTTCTTTTCTCTTCTTCTCCTATTATTTTCTTTTATCCTCTTCCTCTTTCTTCTTTTTCTCCTCTTTTCTCTTATCCTCTTCCTCTTTCTTCTTTTTCTCCTCTTTTCTCTTATCTGCTTCCTCTTTCCTCTTTTCCTCTTCTTTTCTCTTATCCTCTTCATCTGCCTGTTTCTTCTTTTCTGCTTCCTGTTGCTTCTTTTCATCTTCAACCTTCTTTTCCTATCCTATTCCTTCTGATGGTGTATCTTGAGTAACATTTTCACCATCTAAGGCATCAACATCAATGGGGTCCATTTGTTCTATGACTGGTTCTTCTTCACTGTTATACACCTCGTCCAGTTTGCTAGTTTCCTGTTCTTTCTCAACTTTCCTGTTCTTTCTCAACTTTCCTATTGGCTTCAGCCACTTGATGCATCTGAAGAGCTTCTTGAGCATGAGTATGTGTATATTTTATCACTACATGAACCTTTCCTTCCAGTAATAGGAGTCTTCTTCTTCTCATGAAGAAGAGGCCTTTGTATTTATTCATAACTTTGAAAAGTTCTGAATTTGATACATCAGGAAAATGTCAAGAAAATATTTCCTCCCTCATTTCCTATTCCTTTTCTATGGCAATGCGCCATTTATTGTCTACAGAATTATACAAAGAATCTGGTGTCTCAAATCTAATTTCTGAAGGCAATCGGTCATTAACACACAAATACTTAATGATTTCCTGTTCAACTTCTTCCTTTTCATCGTCATTGAAGTCATGAAAACAATCAATTAAATCATTTAGCACTTTTCACCTAATATTCTTTATAGTTCTTTGACAATGTGTCAAAGGTTTGTAAGAAGAAATATCAATATTTATCAGTGCAGATGATGTTGGTTCATTCTTTGTCTTTTTCTTTGTTTGCCTGATCTTCTTAGGCGGTTCTTCTGACACAGTTTCTTCAGAGTCTGGTGTATTGCTTTTTGTCTTCCGCTTCCTCTCAAAGACTTTGGTAGGTATAGCTTCTGGTTTCTTCTTAGCTGGTGACCGCTTGGTCACTTTGGGACTGGCTACAGTAATCGATGTTGATGCTGAAGGCACTGCCTTTCCTTTCTTTTCTAAGGGTTCTACAACTGGTGTAACCCTTTCCAAATAGGTGTCGGTTCTCTTTGCCTTAGGATCAAGGAGTGAGGCAATTAGGGTAGAAGCATACTCATCCAACATATCATTCATTACCCCATAGCCCATAGGCTCCACATCTTCCTGTCTGGGCTCAATGGCCTCCATTATGCATTCATCAACTTTGATGGTGAAGCAGATGTCTTCCTCATACTTTTTTACTATATCACCAGACAATCTTATCCTTTGGCTCATCTTGCATCTGAACTCATCAAAGTATTTGTTCAGCACTTCTGGATAGCCAGTTCCAACCGCTTGTAGGCTTTCCTTGATTTTTTTTTTCACCGGTTGGTCAGCAGACCACTGAATATCACCTACTCCTAGAAAGTAGTCTTGAAATTAAAAGAACAACCCAACCAGTAGTTATCCAAACTTGAATCTCAGTGCATTGTCCTGTTTGATCGAGTTAAGATTCAGTAGAAATTGTCTTTGCATACAAGTGCACAAATCAAATGATGCATCTTCCTTGATCATCCTGTAAGCGGCATTTACCGCTACAGCAGAGACAAAATTAATTCTGCTAGCAGAGAACATCTGGTAACCTATCACCATGTAGGCATACTTGACTAGATCGTCCTTGATTGAGTTGATGGTCATACCACGTGAGTCACTCACTGAACCGGTGAGCTTGGACATTACAGTCTTGCTGACCTTCCTTAGGGTTGGCACTTCCCCTATGTTGCAAAAATTGGTGATGGCATGAATCCCTTCCAGTGTGATATCATGCGTCCGCTCTAGGTACATCTTATCACCGTGTACCCTACTTATAATAATGCGAATGTGATCATCTAAAAATTCTTCAAGAAAGTAGGCTGCATTGTGAAGTTTCTTCTTTTCTAGAATGTTGAATTCTGGTTTAATCTTCTTATCCTTTCTGCAGAATAGGCTCAGCTAGGAATGGATCACAAGAGACCCTAGGTCTTCGATTTTAAAGTCTATGTAATCGGAGATGCCTTCTTCTACTATAACACCAACAGGTACTTGAGACAGGGCATTGTATTTTGACTTTCATTGAATGAGGTCCAAAGAATCAACGGGTGCACTAGAGCTATCATGAGATGCGGAAGCCATGATAAACAAAGAATTATGAAAAATACCTTCGCAGATTGAAATTTAGGGCTTTGCAATTTGAACTTCGCTTCACACTCCTTCAGTTGCAGAGATACCGCTTTGCGTTCTACACTCCTCCAACAGATGTTTTCTTCAGATTCTTCTTCGGGAATTTGATAAATTCTTTGATTCACAGTGTAAATCACTTTCCTTCGCTCTGCACTTGAAAAACTCCTTCGCTCAAAAAATGATAAGTGAGAAATGATTTTAAATTTCCTTTTAAACAGGTTCTCCACCTACCATAATAAATGATCCAATATTAGGGTGTAAACCCTAATTTGCCTTTTATCGTTTCTCATCTTCTGTTGACTAATAGGTATCTCATACCGGTTAAGGTCTTTTATCGATGCCAATCGGGGGTTCGAAGTATTTCGCCATTTGCTCCCCCTAAGCTTTTATGATGCTTAGTTTGCTAGTTTCATGATTTCCACACTAGGTGCAGAAACTAGTTCTTCTTGCAACACTGCTAGTTTCTTTTTCCAGGTTTTGTTCATATCCACTTGAATAGTTTCAATATCAATATTTCCTTCCAGAGTGACTGGTATGTCATCCGATATGTTCACTCTTGTTCTGCAAAATCTGGCAATGTGACCTGGTTTGTTGCAATGATAGCAGACCATTCCAGGTGCTCTCCAAGTTCCATTATTCATGTTATCGTTCTTCCTCCTGCATGTTGCAGTAGTGTGACCATGACAATGACAGGATCAAATAGTTTTCTCTCCATCCGGTTGCCGCTTGATAGCCACCACTTCCTGACTGATGATTAAAGGTATTAAACCGGTTGTGATTCTAGTTCACAAAAGGTTTAGGACCAACTCCTTGAGTCCTCTGAGGATATCTTAAAGTGTGATTCATAACAGACCTGCATTCAAATGCTCTATACCCAAACTTCTTGCATGCATAACAATTACCATTGAGCTTATTGGATCTAGGTACATTGTTTATAAAGTAAGGAAAATTATTGTAGGCTTTGCTCCTAGGGTGAACTCACAATAATGGTTCCCACTTTTTTGCCACTTTTGACACTGAGATGTACATTTTTAAAATAATCTTCAACTTCCGAGAACTATAACTTTTAAACTATTAAAAATTTGAAGATGATGTAAATTAGTGATTTCTAGAATTTTGTTTGTAGATTCTATATACATTTTTTTCAAATTTTTTTGATGGATTTTTTTAAAAATTTTCCATCTCCCTTGAAAAGTAGTTTTTTACAACAAACTACATTTTTTAAGAGTGAGGTGCCTCCCGAAACGTATAAATTTTTTTCTATAAATGATTAAAACTCAATTCTTTTGAATTTTGGTTTGTAACATCAATATCCAGGGCTTGCATTTGGTTTTATAGTGATATGTTCAATATTTTACATTTTATAAAGTTTTGAAGTCCGACTAGTCATAATTTAGACATAGGTTTACGTTTGAACACATAACTTGTTCTATATAAATTGAAATTCAATTTTTTTTTTTGTTAGAAAGAAGACATCAATACTAGGGGCATAGATATTTTTCAGAATTTTTTTGAATTAGTTTCTTATTTTTTCCAATGCGTTGAACAGAGAAGTTCATGTTCGATGAAAAACCAATTTTCCATAAAAAATAAAAAAACAAGAACATAATAAATTCAAAATATAACAAAATTATACTCGTTGGAAAGCTTGCTCCAAGTACTACAATCAAATATTTTTGCGTTATCATGATTATTTCATTCGTTCTTTGAACCAGAGCTCCGAAGTCATTAATTCTTCGGAATTCTCAAAATTTTTGGGAGAAACCTCAAATTAGAGGGTTCGAATGAGCAGTACTTTGAGCGAATGGGGTTCGCTTGAATCCATTATGGTTCGAGCAAACCCACATTCGCTTGAACCAATAGGCTTGATTTCAGCCCGTACAAAGTCACCCGCGGTTCGAGTGAACCTAGGTCCGCAACGTGGTTCGCTCGAACTCCCAGGGGTAGTTCAAGGGAATACCACTATTTCGCTCGAACACCTAGAAAATCAAAGTTCCCACTTTCGCCAAATTCCTTCGTTGGAAAAAGTGGGAACCAGCTTTGTGAATTCACCCCCTACACACATTGGCAGTATGTCCTTCTTTAAGACAGTTAAAGAAAATAGGTTTAAACTTTTGCTTATCTTTATCCTTTGATGTCGGTTGTTTCTTCGATGCTTCAGCATTTGCACCAAAGGTCTCACCTTCCTCATGACCAGAGTAACCAAGTCCATTAGTATTCTTGACATGTTTGGCCGATTCAAGCTTTTTCTCTAGCTTAACAGTACTCTTATTGAACTTAGCAAGTATTTCCTTTGACTCAAAGAGTTCTTTGGAAATAGCAGCATTTGTTTCCATCAAGTTTGCATTCTCGGAGATGGCTATGTTCAGTTCTCCTTGCATGTCTTCCTTTTCCACTTTGCTCCCATGGAGTTGAGTGGTTAGTGCACTGATCTCTTGCTTCAGCTTAGAGATTTCATGATCTTTGTCTTTTACCAAATCTTCAGCTTTCCTCCGATTCTCAAGCTCTTGGCACATTCGAATAGTCAGTCCTTCCAACTCTTTTCTCAGGTTGGAATTGGATTCATTTAGCTTTTCTACTTCTTGAATTAGGGCTTCGATGTTTTCTTCATCAAAAGAACTATTTTTAGATAGCTCCATCAGTCTTTCAGCATGCTCTCTCCTTTTTACCTGAGAGGCCTTATATTTGACCATAAGATCATCATAAGCTTTCTCATATTGAGTGAGCTAATGAGTAAGTTCCCTCACAGTGTATTCCCCCATATCTCTTTCCAAGTGGTTAGACTTATAGAAAGGTTGGCTCTGATACCAGTTGATAAATACTAAGAGGGGGGGGTGAATTAGTATGCCAAAAATTACTGTACTTAAACACTTTACTAGACTACCAGTAAACTGATAAAATAGTTTAGCAAACAAACCGGTTAGCACACATACAAAACAAATAGAAAATAATGCATTCAACCATAGAACCACAAACACCATAACACAAGAGATTTTGATGTGGAAACCCAAATGGAAAAAACCACGGTGAGATGAAACTCACAAGTAACTATCTGTAGAATAGGAACCAGACTGGTTAAGGTCAGACCGGTTAAGGTCATACAATGTTCTTTACCAGAACAGATCCTATTAGGAATCTCAATCTTTGTTAGGAGATAAGTCCGATTAAAGACTACCTTGCTAGAGGATTTTAGATCTACAGATGTGACCCACCTTGTTAGAGGATTTACAAAAGGATTTTTGGGCCTACCCGGTTAAGGGCTTCAGACTTGTCGAAGATGTGAGTAATCAACAAGTGAGTGATCTAGCAAATAGCATAGATTGCTTGGTTAGATCCTTGATAGCTCGTTTCTAATGCATTCCATCATTACTTCAGTCTTCAACACATTCACACTCTACCTCTTCTCACAGACCTGAACTTCTCTTCTATATTCACACTCATAAAAGCTCATCAACCACCTTAAACCCTAGCAACCACCTAAAACCCTAAACATGATGTCCTTATAAAGGAATCTGATTTCATGTCGATCCAATAGGATTACAATACAATTTCCTAGGTTCAATACATCTAGACATATTTGGTAACACAACACAAAAACCACCACCAAAGTGTCGGCACTGCCAAACAATCGATGGATGGTAACTCATCACAAAATGTCAGCTGGTAACTCATCACAGAGTATTACCGGTTTATACAAAATACCGGTTTAAGGAAAATACCGGTTGCCGGTTTGACAATAATGAAGACTGGGAAATATGAGTTGTGTCGCTTTTTTCCTTCATACCGCTTGAGATCCTTGAACCACTTGGGGTCTTCATACCACTTCAGATCGGTAAGCACTTTCTACAAAACACCGATAGTCTAAAGACTATAATACATCATACCGGTTGGAACAAATACCGGTTGAGCTTTAACTCATACATACAAAGAGTGATCTCAAATCAAGTGTGTGTCCATCAATGACAATCATAGCATCAATCATCAAAAATGCCAACACAACACCATAAGAGAAAGTCCAAAAAGAAAAACATCATCAAATCCAACATTAAATCATGAAAAGTTGTCGATGAAATCAACAAGAAATCAAGTGTGACAAGTGCCATCAAAAATAACAAAATGGATGGAGGAAGACCTGAGAAATCTAGAAATCAACTTAACTCCTACTATGCTAGCACAAATTACAAAATAATTCAAGGCAAAACAACCAAATTATCTGAATTCTACATCATGAGGTGACCAATATTAGTCACACCAAAGGGAGTCACCACTACACAACACCTTGAATGTGTTAGAGAGTTTGTGCCTAATATTTAAATCCAAAAGTTTATTTATATATCTATATTCATTTTATCACTTTAATGCAATCCAATCTTTTACAAAAGTCTAGGAAAATATTCTTCATGAAGGATGACATATGCAAGGAGGAAATAAAATGCTACATACACACAACGATTATACTCATGACATGATTAATATTCAATAAAAATGACGACATATACCAGGTTATAATAGAAATAGGTATCAAAATCCTAACTAATCACTTGATGATGTACTACAACATTCACCATTTCCCTTAATGCATAACATTTAGCATACAAACAATTACAATAGTTCCACATGATGTCATTAAACAATTAATAAATCATATATTCACACAAGTAAATTTACTCATTAGAAATAGATCTCATTACTTTATCTCGAACAAAATTTAATATCAAACTTTGTTTTCTCCTACTCCTATCTCCTCTGATCATTTCTTAATACACCATTAACCATTCAGTTTGTTTATATTAAGCATGAAACTAGGTATCATAGCCTCATCTACTTCATTACCAATTTTCATTAAATGTCACACAAATTCAGATACATACTTACGTTATTCCATTCAAACTCATTTTCATTGGTCCTTAATTATTAATATTTGTTAACTAAATATTTTTAGCATTTTGAGAAAGGTTGCCATTAAGAGATAGAGCACAACTACATTCTATTCATTTCAATCTTTCCTATTAGATTTCATTGAGTAAGCACTTTCTTAAAATTCAAATAAGGTAAAGAGATAACATCTTCTTTAATCTATCCACTCAATCAAACCAAACAACTTCTTCATAAATCTAAGGTTTTTATCTTACCAAACCAAGTAAAGACACAATGATATGATTTCCTAATTTTCCTATATTATACATACAATGCACCAATGTTACTTCATTCAACATGTATAATATAACATGGTCTTTTAACCTACTATTTCATTAAACTTGATACATTATTTATGCAAGAGATATTGTATTTGACTAACTCTTCTTTTAAATGAAAACCATGAATGCAATACATATATCTCAATCTTCAAGCAAATTTTATTCCTTTCAAAATTTTCTTTTAATATGTACAATACCATATTTCATCAATGAGTATCCAATTCTTCTACTTAATATCAATAAACTCCTAAGCACTATGAGTCTTTTACCCAAATGGAGAGAAGAGGAAGGAAGAACAATACCAAACAATTAATGTATACTCACAAAAATTATGCATGAATAATTTGAATTTCCTAGACATGCCACATTTATCGTACCATGTAGCTACTTACATCATTTCTATGCTATGCGAATTCAACCTTTCATGAGATCTCCTAGCATTACAAATGTAGTTAGAAATCTCAAGTCCTTATTGAAAGATATGATTTACTCAAACAATCTTTTCTTACATGCAGAACTGCACACATATATAAACACCTGATAGTTCTATTTGGTACCCATACTTCACTAGTTAACTTCCTTACATTTTACATAGGAAAATAAAGGGAATAGGTGCATCTCATACAAGTTTTTTCAATTTTTCCTCATGATCTACTCTATATCATTCTTATATACATGATACAAACATTTCATCTTACTATTCAATAGGAATTCAATGTATCAAACTAATTTGATAAACATAACATTAGTTAAGAGAATACATACAATTTCCTCTCATTCTATAGCATATTCATTTATCTAGGGAAACCAACCTCTAATATTTAGATGAGCACTATAAATTACAAAGAAAACAAGATTGCATAGAATCATATAGAAATCACTTGCATCTAGCAGACATGTGTAAGAAATGAATACACATATTGCACACAATTATTATTTTTAAAAATAATTAGGGAGAAAACACAAAGCATAGACATGTAAGATCTCCAAGGTTCCAATGATCTTTTTCAAACACAAAACTCAAGAACAACTCAACTAAAGAGGACATCATAGCACAACACACAAGACTAAGAACATAAACCTTAACCAAAGATCCCAATGTTTGCAACATGAGCTATAATACCAGATGTAATGCTCACCAGAATACCCTAGAGAAAATAACTAAACTAACTAATAAATAGAGATATTGTTTTTTAAGAATCTACTAATGCAACATAGTACACTATCATTACTCACAATCATAGATTACCGTAACATGAATACATAAAACATAATGAAGATAACCATAACCTCATATAACGCAAGAAGATTAGCATTATAACAATTATCATCTCAATGCATACCTATAATCATTCATCCATTGATCTATTGATTCATTCCCTAGGGTACTTTAACGTCATTACTTACTAGCAATAACACAACACATCAATATCATAAAACCATTAACATTTGTTATAACAATTACATTACTATCTCTCTTATCATGAGGATCATGAATTTCAAACACTTATCCTATCATATTCCCATTAACTCTCTAAGTTCATTTTAAAACATCAATTCCAAGTGTTCCTAATTCCATATCTTTTTAACCATCTATATCAATATGAATCCAAATAGCACTATCAAAATATAAGCAATTCCAATTCCTTTCTTAATTTCATCATACTTCCTATCAAGATAGCATATACACAACCATAGTTAAGTCTACCCAACAAATACGAGTTATTTTCCAAATCAAATTACTTATAACAAGATTATCTAATAACACCATTTCTACAATAGAGACACACATAGCTAACCATTTCAAATCTTATTCCATATAGATATCCATCCCTTTTCTACATAATGATCATTCTTAAAACATTTATCATACAATGAATACAACATCATATTCCATTACTAGATCATAACCTCAACTACCTCATCATCATGTCCTATTACATAAGAATACATGGCACAAGTTCATAATCTCTTTTACATTTTTTATATCATCATCATTCAATATATTATCTCAATACATAGAAATTAGCTCCACATAAGGAAGAATCATAGACTCCATACAAATTTAAAACTATGCTCTTTCCATATTCCAATGATAACTAACATTAAGGATTAATATCTTTCGAATCAAGACATACATGATAATTAACACATCCACTACCATCCACAAGATGTACACACGATAATCCAATCATATCACTAAGTCAATTAATTCCTTTCTAATATAGAATTACATACTCATTGAATATCCATTATAGAGATCTGATCCAATACTTTTCATTCTGAAATCAACCTACTACAAGCCCTAATACATATGTTCACAAGATATTAATTACATAGTGTTCCTTACTATTGCATCTTCCCCAAGATACAAAAACACATGATATCAATTCCAATTACATGAATTATGTTCCAAAGATCCATACACATGATGATATATAATAAATTCATATCCATGCACGCATGCATCAAAAGATGAACATCCCAATGGAAGAAAGAATCAAACCACCTGACTATGTGGAACCAATAGGAACCACCCCTCGTGCTAGGAGATGAAATGGGGTTACAACTCACACTCAAGACCTAGGCTGACACCTATAAACCAAGGGACTCAACATGACATCCACAAAGACAACATCCATAGTAATAAATCACATCACATCACAAGGCTAATCATAAATCAATAAACTCCTAGAGGCATAATAAAAAAAAAAAAGCATAAGGATAATGGACACATGTAGGGACGAGTGTCATCACATGCTATCCTTATGTGGAATCTTCCTTGACCTTGGAGATAAACAAGGGAGGTCAGTTTACCACTTTAATGGTCTTCCCAACCATAGATCCAAAAACCACCTCCTTGGGACCTACCATTGGGGCATACAACACAAATTCATTATCTTAATTATGTAAATCCTAATTACCCAAACCCACTAATAAATTTATTAAAGTTATCACTTGCAATTATGTAGGAAAACTCTTCATGTGGTTCCATAGGTCTAGACCTCCTCCTAGAGATTTATTGCTCATGACCTAGGTCCTACACATGCAAGAGCCCACTCTCCCAACCATGGACTATAACCTTAGGGTTAAACATACATCAAAATAACATCACTACAACATCATGAAGGCTCACAAATGACATAAACATAGTCACAACATCATAGTTATAATGTGAAGTATAGGATGAAACATATGCTCAAAGACCAAGCAAGAGCCTCCACCAAAATAATGTAATAATGAATGAAAAAATAAACATGAGATCAAAGACTAATCCAAAATAAATTACAATCCTCAATAGTGAGGCAATAACATCCCATTACAACTCTCATAATCATTCCTCAATAGCGAGGATTTCTTCCTCTCACTGGAGCATATCAACATATGAACAATAACCTCAATGGTAAGGCACAAAACTTCTTAGCAGAGTAAAAAATAATCATGCAAAGATCAATATGACATAATAGACAACTTTGATAATCTCAATGCAATCACAAAATGCCTTTGGTAAATGCCCAAAATCAGAACAAACAATTAAAGAGCATAAAATTAACAAAACCTACATCCTGGAATAGTTTAGCGCAATGCAAATGCATAATGGTGCATATAAGGTGCAACATGGAACATAGGGATGATTACCTAGCACATCCCATTCAAAAATTAGTGCATATGAGTCATACATTATTGCATATAAGCCAGAAAGCAAAATTGGCAAGGAAACTAACAAATAACATAGCAAAGGTGCCCAGTTTGACAACCAGACTTGGAAACTCATCAAATACACTTCCAGAATTTGTGGGAGGACAAAATAACATAAGAAAAACACATAAAGGAAGAATTTTTTAACATTCAAAGATGATTCAACATTTTATTCCTAACCACAAACACACTCAGAAGTGCACAAAACATCACCATGATCACCCAACAAATTAGGGAGATGCAATAATGCAAAGATAGGTCCTTACAAATATTCAAAAGGATATCCAAAAACCAAAAAATACCTAAAATATCCACAAATAGACTCATGACAAAATGTAACACACAAGACTTCTAGAAAACAACTCCTGACAAAGCCATATTCTCTCTAATTTGCAATGAACACAGAATCATAAGAAGATGCAAAAAATGCATAAAGGAGAATCATGTAGCAATCCGAGAGCACAATAAACTCAGTCAAAATCATAAGGAACTGGAAGCAAGGATTCAATAAGGGAAAAAGGAGAATTTGCATTCCCGACAACACACATCATCCCATACTTACCATATTCCTTATACATTATCAATCATTCATAAATTTCTTCCCCAAAAGCCAAATTGAAATCTACAAACATCAAAATCCATCCCACAATCAATCTTTCAACGATCACATTGTAGACAATCTTTTCAAATAAAATTACATAGATAAATCGAAGCTCCAACCTAGGAAGCACAATCCAAAACAAGAAGATTCGATGTAAAGCAAAACCAATCCAAAAATCCAAGCCAAGCATTATTCAAATCCAGACTATATAAATCCAATCCAAAATTGATCAAGAATAGAAACGTCAAACCAAAAATTGCAGAGATGCCAACCCTGAAAATGCACAGAAAACTCAATTAAATAGAAAATTAAACTTGAAACTATAGAAATCCACTAGCCAATCAAAAAATTCCATAAACCATATATATATTATACCTACCATGCGTGAATCCAAGGTAGATAATATAAAACTATATTATTTACTTACCCTCACATAAAAAACCCAATTAGAATAGAGGGTACAGGTAAACTTATATTATAACCAATTATGCAATTAGTTATAAAATAATAGTATATTATAAACATTAGTAACAAATAATAAATTAACCCCAATAATAATTAAATAAGAAAAATATTATATAATTAGAAACCCAATATTAAATATCAAATCAAATCAACAATAAATTTAATATCAAATAATCAATTAAACATTAAATAAACCAATAAATAAATAGCCAATAAACAAAAAGTCAATTAATTAAATAAATCGGGCTCAATTAGTCATTAACCAAACCAATAGAAATAAATATTAAATAACCAACCAAATAATAATCAAATAATCAAACCATCAAATAAATCAATTATAGTATTAATACTATAATAATAAAAAATTAATTACATATAAATCACATACTCACAACACCTCAAGCAACCTGACATAGGGTCGAACATCGACACAAGACTCTAACTACCAACTTGCGCTAGGACACAACTAACAAGGTAGACAACTTAAGTCTAAAGTATGAGAGGGAAACACATGCCATCTCCAACAATTTGCCATTGGGATAAGACTCGCTCAGACCTATGGAACTAGGTGGAGTCGATGTTTGGTACTTGCAATCTTGCATCCACCACTAAACACAATACAACATATATATAATACATATACATCATAAATGATCAAGTAAGCGATAGAGAGTCGCAACGGCATATCATGCTCACAATGAGTGGTATTCCATCATCTCTAATCACAAAGACACTAGAAGACAATCACAATCATCGAAGCATCAACTCAGTCATCATAAACATAGAGTAGGGTTAGCGTAATCATAATATCATTAAAATCCCATAAGAAATATGATCCATCATGAATAAAAAGCACATATAAATCATCAAATATAGGTTCATTATCAATAGAGTCCAAGATGTATCAATCATCCTCATAAGTCATCAAATAGCATATGTCCATATAAAGTATCCAACATCACATAAGAATCTACATATGTCTATTGATGCATAAATCAAAATGCAAGTCTAGGAGGGAATAATGTCAAGGAGACTACCAGAGCATAAATATAAAAGTGTTTATCACATCCTCTCACAAAGGATGAGTTAGGGAGGTCCACTACATCCCTCCCCTAATCCTTTCAAAATCTACACACTAGATTCAACTACTCCCCTTCTTCTCATTACTATGGAGATTAGGTCATCTCTAGAGGACCTACTAGATGCCTCAAAGGTTATTTGTCAAGGTTTTAGATTCTTGCATTGAGGAAAGATAGTTATCCCCTTTGATTTATTTGGTGGCAATAGGTTCCCACACACAAAGTAATAAAGAAAGCATACTTGAGACATTAGCGTTTGGTAAGGTCTTGTCTTCCAAAGGTTTTTATTTTGTAAAATAATTTCTCCCTACTAATTAAATCCTTTAGAGTACCATATGGGTGTTTCACCAAGTGATAGAGATTAGAGATATCTAGATTAATCCTATCTTAAAATAATGATAAAGCTGAAAAAATAATTGATATTGAGGTGTATTCAAAAATAGGCAGACCCAACCAAAATGATATTTAGGCTAGAGAAACTTAATGTAGCTAATGTACACTCAAATTGAGTTAGATTAAACCACTATCAAATCCAACAAAATGAATCTCATAGCTTAAAATAGTAGAGGACTCAATGGTCCACTTAGACATAACATTCTTTGTAATTTTAGAAGGCATACTATGCCAAGTATTTTTCTTCTTCAGGAAGATAAAATAAACATGGATTGACATTCTTTGGTTAAGAATATCAATTAAAAGTATGGGTCCTTATTTGGTATTATAATGGATGAACCCTTTATAGGTATGTCACTTTTTGGATTTATTTTATAATTATCAATGTTTTACTAGTGTCAAATCCTTGTCATTTTGCTGCCCTATTTACTAATAAATTTGATAGCTCAATATGCTCCCAACTCTTGTTGGGGTCATAAACACCTAATGGAAGGATCTTTTTGAATTGATAACTACTTGAAAAAACATATTGTGGATGGTTTTTGGTGAATTCAAATCACCATTATCCACATCTAAGAAGAAAATAGGCTCAATAGAGTTCATGAAGTATAGAGGAAATTTGCCCATTTCTCTTATTGATTTGTTCAATTTTAGGTTTGTAGTTCAAGGGGTCATGTTTCAATTTATTTAATAGGTGGGTGGGTGATATTCTCATCTAGTTTAGGTAGGATTGGGTGTTAGTCTCTTCTAGCTCATTTTATTATTTCAAATTACAACCCTATTATGCTAAATGTGGATTAAAACAAAAAGAATGAAGGGTTCCCCTTTTAGGTTTGAAAGTGTGGTTTCTTCACCACTTGCAAATTTAGTTTAATGTGAAAGAGTGGTAGGATATTGATATTAAATAATTATCTATGTTTAAGATTTCTAATAATCTTGAAAATGTTAAATGTAATGTTAAGAGTTGGAACCAGGTATCCATTGGGAACATCTTTTCCCAAGAAAAGTATCATTGAGGACTTGTAGTCTCTTGAAATGGATGTATAGGTAGTTAAAAAAATCTTGATTCATACCTAAATGAGAATAATATTCTCAATCAATATCACTCACTTGTGGTTAAGGAAGAATTCATTTGGAGATGAAAATTCAAATCATTGTGGATAGTGTAGGGTGATAAGAATACTATTTTTTTTTTTCATTTAACCACTCAACCACTTTTCTTCCTAAAAAATCAAATAACGAGATCTCTATGTCAAGTAATGAGATCTCATTTGATGAAGAATTTATTATAGTGGAGGTTGTCTCATTTTTAAGAATATGCTAAAGGAGGATCAAGATAGCTATTCCATCTAATAAGAGGAAGCTTTGAAGGTTATCCAACCTATCTTATCTCATAAGGATAATGAGGGTATGTGAGACCTTATTACCTTGGATTAAATAAAAAAAAAAGTTCCTTGAGGAGTGAAAATCTCTTAGACCAAATGTATTTCCATTAATCTTTTTTCAAATGTTTTAGGATACCACCAAATAGAATGTATTATAGGCTACTTAATATTATTGTTTCTTGGATGGTGCTTAAGGAGATTAACTCTTTCTTGGATCTTATTAATTGGAAGATGGACACATTTGATTTCAATATTATTACATTGTATAGAATGAAATTGATCCTCCTTTCTATTATCTCCCCTCAATAGATCAACTTCATCCATTGTAGGAAAATTATTGACTCTATCATCACTTTTCATGATCTCATTTATTCAATGGATAAGAATAAGAAAGATGACTTCTTCCTCAAGCTTGACATGAACAAAACCTAGGGCATGGTGTCTTGGTCTTATTTATAAAATTTCTTGGTCAATTTAGCTTCAATAATAAATTTAGGTGGTTTGTTTCCTCTTGTGTTTACTCCTATATTTTCAATACTGATCAACATTCATCTAATGTATTTTTTTTGTTATAAAAAACATGTATTAGAGTACCCTATCTCGTCATTTTTATTTATAACTCTTATTGAATTCTTGGGGAGAAGCTTGTTGGTGTCCTTGATTTTGGGTAAGTTAAAAAAATTAATTAAAACCATCTTCCATCATTAGTCTTGTTCCCCACTATTAGCTCATTAACAAGACCATAATTTTGGGTGATACATATGTTAGTTCTCAAATCAACAGATCCTAAACCCTAGAGGATTATCCACTTACTCATCAATAGGTATAAGATAGGACTTGGCCAATGAATGAGATTCAGTCTCAGGACTAAAATCTTCTACACTTTTGGCTTTGCAGAACCAAGACGAGTGTACCTCAACAATATCTTAACAAACTATTCTTATGCATACATAAATATTGTTGTTTAAGAAAATTTCCTAATGAAAATATACCAAGGAAAGCTTATTAACTCTTGACTTTGGCTACAATCTTGGTCTTAAACCTTCACTCAGCTATTGGGAATGATTTTTACACTAATATTACTCCTATACCTACTCCTACAAATAGACAATAAATGATTTCTTAGATATTGTGGTTTCAAAATTTATTGAGAATAATAGACCAGTGCCTATCCAACACAAAACATAGTTCAGATACAAGTGAACAAAAAATAAACATGACACATTTTGTAGTGACAACTCCCATTCAACATTTAATGCCTTGTGTACAATGTTGCATGAAACAAACCCAAGTCATTCTTAATATTACATTAAATATGCACATTGCAGTAATTGGAAATAGAATTGAACCCTTTCATGAAAGAGACCCATCTCATAGATTACACATTCTTCATTGAAGAAGATGAACAGTTGTATCATTAACACAAAAATCCATACAATGGACATACACAAATGGAGACAACTCAAAGATCATTTCATTTTATTTATTCATTTCAAAAAATTAAGTACATTTTATTGCATTTTTCAAAGTGCACTTGCAAACTGAAACTCATTTTTCTATTATTAAATCTTAATACATTTTGTATCAACAACTCAAGTCCCTTTCCTATCAGCCTTGATTTCCCTTTTATAAGACAAGGGAGCAAAATAAGCTTCAGGCCGAGTAGGAGACTTGTCAAAAAATAATTGCTAATTACAATAGAAAATGCCATAAGGAATTATGTTACAAGTATATGAGATTAGGTGGTTGGAGTAATTGCTTCTTGGGATCAGTACAGTAGGCTTGGAAGGAGTGGCGCTAATGTCTCTTGGCTCTGCACCTCCTATCATTGTCAAAATTCAAAATTTTGGCATTGAAGGCAATGTGGGATTGGGGTTGGTATGTGTTGTATGTGTAACCAAAATGCACCTCCCAAAAGATGACTTGCAAATAGAATAAGGCCTACCAAAAGGATGGAGATAGTTGCTAGTCTACTTCTGCCTAATCTTCGTCTAATGAATAGTATTGTTTATGCCAACTACCCATTTTCTCTATAGTGGGTTAAGCAAAATATTTTAGGTCTTGCAATTTTTTCATGGCTTTATTTGTTTTGTTTTCAGGCATAGTTGCACCTTCTACAATGAATTTGTGGTATAAAGAATCAAATTCAATAATTCTATCAATAATCAAATGATAAATGTCCTTTTGGGCGAGATCTTCCTACACTAATAAATCCAAAACTATATTAATTGATTCTTCAAAATCAAGCTTCCACCTATCTAAATATTTGATTTGGTCATCCTCAATCAAAATATTAGGGATATCCCACCTTTTAAGACCCCTGAATGATTCCATTTTCTCCTTTAATGATTTTTCTTCATCTTCTACATGAGGGAGTTCTTTTATCATTTTATTATAATTTTTCCATGTCATCCCGATAACTTGGGGTGCAGAAGACACGTTCTTAACTGCTAGGAGAACTTATTTTAATATAGTGGCTTTTGGATTCCACATGGCTCTTAATGGCTAGAAGAATGAAATAATATCACCTAATTGGGTGCAAATCTGAAATACAAAAGAATATGAAGTGTGCAACTCATTCAACTTAGCATTCTGCCAATAATCTGCAAAATTATGGCCTTTCTAATTTCTGGGCACTTATTTTTGCGTCCTCTTTTATCTTTTGTAGATATTATTTCATTTTTGGTAAATCTTCAATTTTTTGCCCTAGCATAGATGTGGAATCTCTTATTGCTATCTTTTTCTTTAATTTTGCATTTTTTGTGTGTAATTCATTATGACTGGCAAAAAAAGTGACATGCTTCTTCTTGAGCTCTTCATGTTTCTTTTCTTCCTCCTCAAAAGATACTTTTGCAAAATGTGAGGCATGGAATTCCAATGTGGTAGCCTCTAAAGTTGTGGTGTTTGCAAGGGTTCTGACTATTGCATCACCCACCTTCTTCTCTATCCTGTGCAACACAATTGGTTTTTTTGTATTGGGAGCCCTTGCCCAGTGTGTAAATGCTTTGATACTAGGATTAAACCCTAAGCCACATTTTTCAAATTCTTGGCATATATAGGGTTCTCCTGCATCATTACTTGATCCAAAACAAAAAAAATCCACAAATCCCACCCAGGAACTAGCATCATGCCACTAGCTTTAATCATTTCTCTGGCCTCATGTAGGGTTCAATCTATGTTGTTCAAATCAAATTTGTCACTTCTTCATTTGACATATTATTTAATTTCTCCTTCAACCAAAAAGCTTTGAATTTTAAAGTTTTAATGAAATTGTCATCTAACAAAAAATGGGCTACAACAATGTTTCTTTCATCTTTAGCCTCCTCCTCACAGATAAAGCTAGAAACAATTGCCATATCCTCATCCATTGACACATTAGCAGTATCATAATCTTGGAAAGTTTCCCAAGGAGGAGAAGGTGGAGGGATATTTGCATCCACTTCATCATCTATAATTTCAACAAAATTAGATATGACTACCTTACCCTTTTCAACTTTTCTAATTGTCCCTACAGCTAGGAGATTGTCTTGTGGAATTTGTTGTGAGGGGGAAATCTTGGAAGACTCCTCTACCAAAATTACTATTCCCCTTACTTTGAAAGATGTTGGAGGTACATATGTAGGCCTCTCCTCCTCAACTCCCCCTACTGGCTGCTCTGCCTAGGCCTCTGCTTATGCATCATTCAAAATAGCCTCAAAGCTTCTCAATTTGCACAACATCTGTGCAAAGTCATTTTTAATATTTGAGAAAAATACTTAAAAGTTGGGGTCCCTCTTCCTTCTCTCTTGCTCTATTTTCTTTAGGATGTCCCATTTCTTCCTTCTTGGGATGGCATCACTGGGATGCTAGTTTCTTATCAGATCCTCATATTCATCATGCTCATGGGAGATGCCTATTACTTTTTTTTTTTTTTGTTTAGAGCTCATTTATATATCCCTCTGGGTCATACTCCCGATATTTTCCAACTTTGAGGTGATATGTGTCTACCATGAAATCCTGCACCTTTCCCAATGTCTCACTCCCAATAGTAAGATCTTAATATATAGCAATTTGAGGGAGGTGTGTCCCCTTCTTCTCTGTCTGAACCCATTTCTTCTCCATCCACATCATTTTCCACATGAATTCAATGAAATCTAATCTTGGAGAAATAGTAAGTGGTAAAATGTGAGGTGGCTAGTTCAAAGGTGGACCCAAGTATGCGATAAGGGATCCAGGTGGTAAATTATGGGTAAATTCACCCTCTGGGAATTTTACATCTTTAAGCTTAGCATCCCTCACTCTTAATACATTTATGATATCACTAGGGAGCCTTGGAAGCTGGAATCCACAATGTCCTAATATATTAACCACAAAATGATCAAACAATGTTGTATACTTAGACCACCTGGATCCCTTATCATATACTTAGGTCCACCTTTGAACTGGCTACCTCCCACGTGAATCAAGATCGAACATATTCACCTTCAAGGTTGTATCCCAATAAGTATTATTCTGAAAATGAGTTAGGTGGCATAATAATGAATAATATCTGAAATCCAATTGGGCTTTCTCATCTTTTGCTTTCATTATCCCTTCATTCAACTTGTCTTGAATATATATTGAAAAATCATATAATTCATTGGAATGTGGATGTTGGAATTTTATTGACATCATCATAAGTTCTATGGGCATCTTAGACCTTTCATGATCCATCCCTAAGACTTGGCATAGAGCATAGTATGTTTTTACAAAATAATTTTCAAATGTTATCAAGTCGAAGGGCTCCTTGTCAATGTTCATAATGTAATTCTTTCTCATTTGATACATTCTCTTCCTGTAATGGCAGATTTCTCGTTCTCTAAAAAAATCCCTGTTGATGTCATATTCTATCTCTAATATCCTTAATTAAATTGGCTTGAGAGCACTAATGTTTAGACCAAAACATTGAATGATGGCATCCTTGGCTATATCAACCAAAATGTGCTCATTTGCCATTCTTTGTGTCAAGCTTTCAGGATGATATTGTTTCCCCAATTGCCTAATCAACAATGGCTCTACAAAAGCATTAGGGATAATAAGCTTGGCAAGGTCCAGGTTCCAACAATTTGATATGAGGGTAGGCTTGTCCCTGTTGCCATAGAAGTAGTAGAATATGTCCCATCCCCTCTCAGTGGTGATGGCATCTCTACATTTTGAAGATTTATCTGAGAAGACATTCCTTTAGATCTCCTGCATGGTTGTCCCCTTGAAAAGCTATAGTATATCCTGATGCAAACATCCCTCCTCTTCTTTTTCTCCATTTCTTCCAATTTCTTTTCACCTTCCTCGGCCAATTCTTCAGCATTTTTGGCTAGAACTAATGCATTAGGGCCTTGTGATGGTTTCTCTTGTTGAGTGGACTAAGGGTTCTCAGCAACAGAAGGGTTTTCTTCAATTGGAGGGTTTTTAGCAGGAGGTGGAGCTTGTTCAGATGATGAAGTTGCTTTCTTGGTTGAGGCCCTCCTTTGTTTTGGCTTTAGGCCTTCATCTTGAGGAGAAGGGTTGGGCTCATCAACAAGTGGCTCTTTCTCAAAAGATGGGGTGGTGGATTTCTTGAGTGCTCTCTTCCTCTTTGGATTGGAGGACTTTTCTTGAGCAGGCTAGTTTAATTTTGTGCTTGGGGGATTTGGCTCAACAGAAGGAGGGTTATGCTTAAGAAACAGTTCATTAGAGATTGTCGGGGATGGATGAATTACTCCAAGGGGAGTGGCATGGGTGATTTATGGGGTGGAAACTTTGTTCTTCTTAGATTCTGAGGCCTCTCCCTTCTCAGGATTTTTTTCAAAAATCATGGAGGTGGTCTCTTTCTTTTTAGATGGCATTTCTATACTCAAGGGCTACAAATTATGCTTCTACTTCAAGCACAAACCCTACACAACCTCCTAATTCTTCAATAAAAACATAGAGGTACAATATTTATAATCACTTACTTGAATTATGGAAGCTCTTGGGTTGTAATTAAAGCTCCAAGGGTTGCTTTGAATCACCTGAAGTCACTCTTCACTCATTCTTTGAATGTAGGGTGTGGAATTATGCTGCAAAATTTAGTTTTATTGATTTTAGGAAGTATGCCATTAATTCCTTCGTGCAAGATTCACAAGTTGGTAGCCTTGAAATTCAAACTCCATCGTTGATCTGGCAATGGATGGCTAAGATCACATATTTGACCCTATAATTCTTCCTTCGCCACCTTTAAATTTACTTTATTTTTCAAAGTTATGTCTTTAATAATTTTTGCCACCTTTACATGTATTATTTTCCCTTGTGGGATAGCGAGGCTTCATCATTTTCATCATTTTTCTACACCGCAGGGTCCTTTTTCTCTAGTCCTCCTTGCTGCAGGGTAGTGGGGTTACCTATTTCTTCACTATTCTTCTTTATCTTGCTCGCCCATGGTGACATTGTCTTCTTCATGTTTGTCTTGCGGGGTAGTGAGGCCAAGGTTTTATCTTAACACTGTTGGCCATTTGGAGGAATTGATTATGTGTTGCATTGATGTTTTGTCATTGATTTCAATACTAGTTGTTTGGATGCTTTACCGGCACCCTTCTGGTCCTGGTAGGTTGAGTGGTTTCTGGTTGATTTGGATCCAGCATGATCCAATAGGCTCTAGTATATTTTTGTTATGGAATTGGCTTATTCATGATACTCATGCTCATATTCAGTAAGTTGGTTTTGGTCTAGTGATTGGATGCTATCATGTTTGCTTAGAAGCTTGGTTTCTGGTTCCGACGAGGGTTTCACCGACAATGATTTTAGCGAAGATATTTGATGAATTTCATAAGTGGTGTTGGTGCAGCTTCTGGTAGAGTTTTAGAATGTTGTTGGTGATCATGTTTGAGACTCGGCAGATGGAGATTATTGTTGTAGTGTGTGGACCTATACTGGGTCTTGGTTGGTCTAGGTTATGGACTGGTTTAATGAAGCATGTGGATTGGACTTCTCAATACATTTCTGGGATGTCTTATGTGTTGGATATTATTTTTTTGGTCTAAGGACAACATGGTTTATAATTATGTAATTGGTTTATTGTCTGGTGGCCGACCTAATTGTTTATGGTCGAGGGTTTGTATATATAGATGTAAGATCTCATTATAGATCATATGATAGGAATGGAAAATGAATATGTAATGTGCAAATAATGTAAATATCATTCAGGTAGAGGATTTGGTCGATCATTGGAGATAGAATTGGGTTTATGTAAGAGGATTTAGTCCTCTAGTATTGAGCTTAACCAAAACTATACTCAGACATAGAAGATGTTATCTTTTGAAGCTCAACACTTCTCTGGATTGTAGTCTAGATTTCTATGTAGTCAGTGAGACTCCTTTTGTGATGAGCAGTGCACTCTAGGTTGTTGGCCTTCCTACAAGTGTAGGCCCCTCAATTGTAATTCACATACTTACTGCAAAAGTATTACCTGACTATGGGTAGGCTTCCCATCGTGGTTTTTCCCTTTACCAGGTTTTCCATGTACAAATCTTGGTGTCATGTGGATGGTATTTATTTTGTGATTGTTGTTTATGCTTAATTGGTTTAACTTCTATTCCGACATTTAGTTTAAGCATTCTGGTATTAATGTTTTGGGTTCCAGTATTAAATTTTTAATTGATAATGGTTCCGGTAATCTGAGACAACTGATTCACCCCCCCGACCTCTCAGTTGTCTTCCGGTTATTTGAATTGTCTAACAAATGGTATCAGAGCTTTGGTCCTCTCTGCAGAAAGCTTAGCCGCTTGAGGAAGATCCAATGGTGACTAACAGTTCAAGTTCATCTAGTTCTTTTGGAGCTATCTTTCAGAGAGATAATCCTAGGCTTGATGGAACAAATTACATAGTATGGAAGATTTGAATGAAGACTCATCTGAGATGTATTGGCAAGGAGGTTTGGGAGATCACACAGAATGGTGTCACACCTTATAATCTGGCATCTGGAAATCCTCCTCTAGCAAACATAGATAAGGAGCTTGAGAATGATTGTAGAGAAAGAGAAGCCCCCTTGTGTGCACTTTCTGATCAGAAAATAATGGGATTAACCAACAAATCATTTGGAAAGCCTATATGGGATAAGTTGGAGACTCTTAATGAAGGTGACCCTACAGTGAAGATTGCTAAACTTGATGGTTACCGGGTGAGATATGAAAATATGAAGATGGAAGAAGATGAAAGGATTACTGCATTTATGGAAAGGGTAAATGAGATTGTTATGGGAATTCAATGTTGTGGTGGAAGTCTGAGCAGAGATGAAACTATTTCTAAAGTTCTGAGAGCCCTACCACCGACTTACAAATTGAAGGCTACTGCTATTAATGAGTTGATAACAATGGCTAATACACTTTTCAATAGAGATACCTTGGTTGGTAAACTATCTTCTTTTGACCTTGAAGAATTTGGACCTTCTTGAGCTGTGAAGACTGAACCTACTTTTCATGCATCTACATCTGCAACCGGTAAGAAAGATTGGAAATCTTAATATGCAAAGGAATTGGAAGATATGAAGAGAGAAGATGATGAGTTTGAGCAACTTGAAGCACTATTTGCTAGAAGAGTACCTAAAGGACTGGTAGGAAGTAAGTATGAAGAAAAAACACCTTTAAAATGTTTTGCTTATAATAAGATTGGTCATTTTACATCTAGATGTCCTAAAAGGAATTCAAGATTTTAAGAAAGAGTTAGAAGATCTTTTAAGCCTAACCCTAGATATCAAAACGAGTACAAGTATAGGAAAAACATAGACAAATCATGCTACATAGCAGATGAGGAAGGCATTACGGATTCTAATGATGAACCTACATAAGACTATACTAGTGGTCCCGGCAATGGGAATGATGTAAAGTACACAACAAGAAATGTACTAATGGGCCTACTTCTTCGTTTATACACCCAAAGATTGATTTCTCACTCCTAGGTGGTCCAATGGCTTCCTAGATGGAAGGACTAATCTCCTAAGTGTGTTTCACACCCCACACTTCTCCTCAAGGTTCTAGGAACCTTACACAACTCCAACCAAAATTGGGTTTTAGGGACACTTTCCCCAAATTTGACCAAAATATGGAAATCTAGCCTCCGGTCTACAAATCCTCAGTCTACAAATCCTCAATCTAATGATTGGAATAGTTTACTTATGGCTAATATAAGGACAATCAACCATAATTTGGATCCTGGGACCTCCACAAGGCTAAGAACCCTTATAGGGCTAGAGGATCCTAGTAGGTCTCTTTAGTCGGTCTATGGGAAACAACTTGCAAAACTTCCAAAGGACTAGACAAACAAATAATTTTTTTGGACACCCTTTTAGGACTCACAAAAGATCCCAAAGTTGTAGGAATTGAGTCTACTCCAGCATACCCTTACTCTTACTATGTTCATAGACCTAATAGGCCTAATTAGGTTTGGTTAACAAAGATAGTATCAAGGAATGGGTGCATAGAAGCAATGCAACACTTTGGTTAGGTTCTCCTACCTCCAAATGAACAAAATCCACTATCCAACAGGCACCTTGCTTGTTTGGCTGACTATCCATACAATGGTCTCATCGCTTAGGCTAAATACATAGAGATATTTAGCCTAAAACTTGGTGGTTGAGGCAACAAACAAACTCCTCTAGTCCTGAGCCTTTAGGGTCTTACTATACACTCCCTTAAATTTCATTTTCCAAGTGGCCATAAGATTCCACTACAGAAAAGACAAGTTAGGGTTCCATCTCTGCACTAACCCTGAAATTAAGGGTTTCTAGACCAATCAGAACAGAAAGAAGACAAAACCAATACTCTAGTCACCAAGTGAACTCCAAACGTAGGAAAACAATAGATGATTCAATTTACCATCATTACATGCCTATATTTTTAATCTGGCAATCCATACCATACTGTAATATCTCATAAAAAACAAAATTGCTCAGGAAATTTAGTGCTTCTCATTCAATTCTCCACCAAAACAACATCCAATCACTTCCCACCTTCACCTCAAAGGTTTCACATGCTTACATAGACCCTTTCCAATGAATCTAACCACATTTTGAATGGTTATGACCATTAAAACCAAAATGCAACTTCTCAGAGCAATATTGCAAAAGTTGTTGACAACATTTGTGACAATTTGCATCCTCCAAGCTTCAAACATGTTTAGGATCTATTCTAAAGTCATATGTTTGCTGAAAAAATATCAAAAACACTTATGACATCCTATTTTAAGGTCCTATTGGTATAATGAGACCCAAGGTTGTCTTAAGGTACCTTTAGGACTCTTAGCCTTACAAATTGGACCAAAAAACATTATTAGGTGGATCCAAAGGATCAACACCAATATTACACCTTATTAACCTCTTACTACAACTTAGTGATCTTCCAGAGTCTGAGATATGGCTTGGGTTCCTTGCACCATACTTCCCATGTCAAGAAAACTTAAGTCCCTTGAGTTGGTATGTCAAAAAGTGTAGCTCCAGTCAGCTTAATGGCCTTCTCAGTCATCCATGTGGCATCTTCCGAAGGTTTGCCCTTCCATTTGACAAGGAATTCATAATATGTTTGTCTCCTTGTTTGTTTGCTAACTCTTTTATTTGCAATGTATTCAATCTTCGGTGTAGGTTGAGAAAGGACATCTGCCATCATATCAAGATTAGGTGGATCAACGGGACCTGCATCACCAACATCATTCATAGCATTCTTGTAGGCATATATGTCAGCAACATTAAAGATAGGAGATAAACCTATATCAGAATGTAAACCAATGTGATAGGCATTGTTGCCACATTCTTGAGGATCTTGAAAGGACCAATTTTCTTCATCATCAGTTTAGTATACTTCTCCTTAGGCAATCTCTCTCTTTTAAGATGAATCATGACCATATCTCCCACTTGATATTGCAACTCTCTTATTTTCCTATCTACATTTAGTTTGTACTTCTCAGAGGTATGTTGCATTTTGGCTCTCACCTGCTCATGGATATCTTTCATGACCTCTACAAAGTCCTCTAATTGAGTGCTCCTCTTGTCCAGATCTCTAAAATCTCTTAATTCCAAGATACCCCTTGGGTGTGTTCCATAGACAATCTGAAAAGGAGTTAGACCAGTACTCTTGTTGACTAAATCATTATATGAAAACTCTACTTGAGGAAAGATGACATCCCAAATGGCTCCTGATGAATACTACGAGGGGGGGGTGAATTAGTATACCAAAAATTACTGAACTCAAACACTTAAATAGTTTAGCAGTTAACCGGTATAG
This sequence comes from Cryptomeria japonica, assembly GCF_030272615.1. Classification (NCBI taxonomy): domain Eukaryota; kingdom Viridiplantae; phylum Streptophyta; class Pinopsida; order Cupressales; family Cupressaceae; genus Cryptomeria; species Cryptomeria japonica. Next base: position 497,944,091 of record NC_081411.1, read on the forward strand.
AAGATTTACTAACAACTGGTTAAGACAAATGCAAACCAAACAACAAATAAAGCATTCACCCACAAGAGCACAATCACCATAACACAAGAGATTTTGATGTGGAAACCCAAATGGGAAAAACCACAGTGAGATGAAACTCACAAGTAACTATCTACAGAATAGTAACTAGACCCATTAAGGTCAGACCGGTTAAGGTCATACAATGTTCTTCACTAGAACAGATCCTATTACGAATCTAGATCTTTGTTAGGAGATAAGTCCAATTAAAGACTACCTTGTGAGAGGATTTCACATCCATAGTTGTGAAAGATCTTGTTAGAGGATTTACAAAGCCTTTGCCAAGCCTACCTAGTTAAGGGTTTCAGACTTGTCGAAGATGTGAGTAATCAACAAGTGAGTGATCTAGATACTAGCACAGTATGCTTGTTTAGATTCTTGATAGCTCATTGTTAATGCACATTTAGCATTACTTCAATCTTCAATATCTCCACACTCTATTTCTTCACACAGACCTAATCTTCTTCTATGATCGCACATACAAAAACCTCGTCAACCACCTTAAACCCTAACAACAACTAAAACCTTAGACATGATGTCCTTATAAAGGAATTTGATTTCATGTTGGTCCAGTAGGATTACATTGCAAGTTCCTAGGTTCAGTGCATCTAGACACATTTGGTAACACGCCACAAAATCACCGCCAAAATATTGGTGGATGATAACTCATCACAAAAATACCGGTTGGTAACTCATCACAGAGTAATACTAGTTCATACATTTAATCAATTACCAATTCACACATTTTATCAATTACTGGTTTGTTAAAATGAAGATTGGGAAAAATGATAACACCACTTTGTTCCTTCATACCACTTTGGGATCCTCGAATTGCTTGAGGTCTTCATATCACTTGGGTCTTCATACCGCTTCAGATTGGTAAACACTTTCTACAAAACACTGATAGTCTAAAGACTATAATACATAATACCAGTTGGAACAAATACCGGTTGAGCATAACTCATACATACAAAAAGTGATCTCAAAGAAAGTGTGTGTCCATCAATGACAATCACAACATCATTATCAAAAATGCCAACAATCTCCCCCTTTGGCATTGATGGAAAGACTTAGGAAAATTTTGACATCTAAGTGTTTTACAAAAAAAAATGCCATAATCAAAATTACTCCCCCTAAGCATATACACTATCCCTTTTGAAAAAAATACAATGTATACTACTCCCTTAAAGAGATAACATGAAAGTATACATCCATCAAAATTTTAAAATACAAAATACTACTCCCCCTTTGCCAACAATGACAAAGTATTGCAGAATAACCCCTATTTCTCATTATCATTAATATAATAAATGTTTATGACAATAATGAGTGAAACTTATCAAAAACTGATTTAAAATCCCGCATAAAGGTCTTCATGGATAAAGACCATGATTCAAGTAATGAGGTAGCCACCTCACTTTCTGTTTGCATCTAGGATACCCATTCTTCCATGTCATCAATTGTGTTCATCTCTTGAGTGACCGTTAAGGCATCTAGATTCAAATAGCATTTCTGAAGTATTTACAGTTTGGGTAGTAGAACCAGTTGAAGTTCCTACAAATCTCTGGTCTGGTTGCTAATCGCTAACTCTATTCTGGCAGACTGGAGCTGAAACTGGTGAACAGTTTGCCCATATGTAGTGAAGGAGTCATAGGGCATCTTGAAGGTGCTTATAAATGTCTGCAAATTAGATTGCAGTTTTTCCTTCTATGCAAGCACATCATCACAAAATAGATGGGGTTGGCTTATCTTATTGAGCAGTAGTTTTCTCTCATCCATAGCATCTCTTATGTCCTTCTGTTCTTTCTGAAGTTCAAACCAGAGCTCGTTCATTTTCTTCACTAAGGTAGTATTTAGTGCCTTTTGATGCTTCTTCTGTGCATTAGCTTCAGCAACCTCTTCCAGGCATTGTACCTAGTCCTCCACAACTGTACATAGAAGTTTTAGTTGGGATAGAGAGGAATTGGTACTGGGCAGGTTAGTACTGGGAATCAAACTGGTAAGAGTTTCAACCACAGTTTGAATAACATCTTGCTCCTTTTTCCTCCTTAATTCTTCCAGTCGCTCTTGTGCAAGCTTAATGCTTTGGAGCAGCTCTGATTCATTTGCAAATTGGAGGTCAATAGGACTGGTAATGTTGGCCAGTTTGGCTTGACTACTGGTTGCCCTTGGTGTCTCCACATGTGTGCTCTTTTCCGCTTCCTTCTTCGCTTTGGCTCTTTACTTTTCCTCTTCTGCATTCCTTTGTTCCTCCGCTTCTTTCTTTTTCTTCTCTTCATCCTTCTTCCTTTCTTCTCCCTTCTTCTTCTCTTCTTCTTTCTTCTTCTCCTCTTCCTATTTCCTCTTCTCCTCTTCCTTTTTCTTCTTCTCCTCTTCCTATTTCCTCTTCTCATCTTCCTGTTTCCTCTTTTTCTCTTCCCGTTTCCTTTTCTCTTCTTCTTTTCTCTTCTCCTCTTCCTGTTTCTTCTTCTCCTCTTCCTGTTTCCTCTTCTCCTCTTCATGTTTCCTTTTCTCTTCTTCTTTTCTCTTCTCCTCTTCGTGTTTCTTCTTCTCCTCTTCTTCTTGTTTCCTCTTCTTTTCCTCTTGATTCTTTTTCTCTTTCTCTACTTGCACTTTGTCAGCCTTTTCTTTGTCCTATTTTTCCTTTTCCACTCTCTCCTTATCAACATTTTCCTTTGCTACATCCAGAGTGACATTTTCACCATCCAAAGCATCAACGTCAATTGTGTCCATTTGTTCAGTGACCAGTTCTCCTTCACTGTCATATACCTCATCCGGTTTTATCATTTTCGGTTCTTGTTCAGCCTTCTTGTTGGCTTCAGACACTTGGTACAACCTCAGAGTGGCTTTGGCATGGGAGTGTGTATCTTTCACCACTTCATAAACTTTCCCTTCCAGTAACAAGAGTCTCCTTCTTCTCATGAAAAAGAGGCCTTTGTATTTATCCATAACTTCATAGAGCTCTGAATTTGACACATCAGGAAAACATTGTGCAAATATTTCCTCTCTTATTTCCTGTTCCTTTTCTATGGCAATGCACCATTTGTTATCTAAATAATTGTATAAATAATCCGGTGTCACAGATCTAATTTCTGATGGCGACCTATCATTAATACATAGATATTGAATAACTTCCTGTTCAACTTCCTCCTTCTCATTATCATTAAAATCATCAAAATGATCTATTAAATCACTTAGCACTTTTCTCCTAACATTTTTGATAGTCCTTTGACAATGTGTCAATGGTTTGTAAGAGGAAATGTCTATATTTATCGGTGCTAACGATGCCAGTTCATTGTTGGTTGTCTTTACCTTCTTCCTTGTTTGCCTAGTCTTTTTAGGTTGCACTTCAGGTTCTGTATCCTCATAATCTAGTGAGTTTCTCTTAGTCTTCCACTTTCTTTCAAAAACCTTGGTGGGTGCAACTTCCGGTTTCTTCTTGGTCGGTGACCGCTTGGTCACTTTAGGACTTGCAGAGGTAACTAGTGTCGATATCGATGGCACTACCTTTCCCTTCTTCACTGAAGGTTCTTCAACCAGTGTTACCCTTTCCAAGTAGGTGTCGGTTCTCTTCTTATTTGGATCAAGAGACGAGGCAAGTAGGGTAGAGGCATACCCATCTAGCATGTCATACATCACCTCATATCCCATGGGCTCCACTTCTTCCTTTCTAGGCTCAACTGCCTCCATTATGCACTCATCTACTCTGATGATAAAGCAGATGTCCTCTTCATACTTCTTAACAATATCGCCAGATATTCTCATCCTCTAGCTCATCTTGCGTCTGAATTCATCAAAGGATTTGTTCAAGGCTTCAGGATAACTAGTTCCCACCACTTGAAGACTTTCTCTGATTTGTTTGGTAACTGGTTGGTTAGCAAACCATTGAATATCACTGACTCCCAGAAAATAGCCTTGAAAATAGAAAAACAAACCTACCAACAGTTGTCCAAATTTAAATCCTAAGGCATTGTCCTATTTGATAGACTTCAGGTTTACCAGAAGTTGCCTCTGCATACAGGTGCATAGATCAAATGAGGCATCTTCCATGATCATTTTGTAGGCGGCATGCACCATAGCTACAGAGACAGAGTTTATTCTACTAACATAGAGTGTCTGGTATCTGATCACCATACAAGCATACTTGACCAAATCATCCTTGATGGTGTTAATGGTCATTCCCCGTTGGTCGTTCACAGAACTGATGAGCTTGATCATTTCAGTCTTGATGACTTTTCTTAGGGCTGGCACCTCACCAATGTTGCAGAAACTGGTGACAGCATGAATAGCTTCAGGTGTGATGTCATGTGTCCGCTCAAGATACATTTTGTAACCATGCACTCTGCTTAAGATGATGCGGATGTGATCTTCTGTGAATTCTTCAAGAAAATAGACTACATTGTGAAGTTTCTTTCTTTCCAGAATGTTGTATTCTGGTTTGATCTTCTTGTCATCCCTACAGAATAAACCCAATTGAGAATGGATCACTAGGCATCCTAGGTCTTCTATTTTGCAATCAATATAAGTTGAAATACCTTCCTCAACTATAACATCAATGGGTATCTAGGATAGGGAATTTTATTTCATCTTCTTTTGTATGAAATCCGCTGAATCAATAGGTGCACTTGAACTGGAGTGCAAAGCAGAAGCCATGATAAACAAAAAAACTCAAAAAATGCCTTCGCTAGGGCTTTAACACTATAGATAGAAACACACCACTTCGGTTGCTTGGAACACCACTTAGTGTTCTTCACTAATAGGTTGTAAATATCTCAGAATTCTTCTGCTAGATTTCAATTCACTTTGAATCACAAGTCGAATCGCCTTTGGTCGCTCTGCTCTTGAAAATTTCTTTGATCACAAAATGATAAGTGAAAATGACTTGAAAATCCCTTTTAAACAAATTCTTCACCTACCATAATAAATGTTCCACCATTAGGTTATAACCTAGTTTTTCCTTTTACCATTTTTGGTCTTCTTCCAATTGATAGGTAACAGATACCGGTTAAGGTCTTTTACCAGTGTAAACCGGGGGTTCAAAATATTTCACCGATTCACTCCCCCTAAGCTTTTCTGAAGCTTAGTTTGTTGGTTCAGCGATTTCCACACTAGGTGTAGAAACTGGTTCTTCTTGTGACACTTCTTAAGGTTTCTTCTTCCATGTTGTCTTCATATTTTCTTGAATAGTTTCAACATCAATCTTTCCTTCCAGAGTGATCGGTATATCATCTGATATGTTCTTTCTCATCCTACATATTCTAGCTATGTGACCCAGTTTGTTGTAGTGATAGCATACCATTCTAGGTGCTCTCCATGGTCCATTGTTCATGTTTTTGTTCTTCCTTCTACATGTTCTAGTAGTGTGACCCCTACAATGGCAAGTCAAATAGGTTTCTCTCCAACCAGTTGCCGCTTGATAGCCACCACTACCTGACTGATGGTCATAGGCATTATACCGGTTTGTATTTCAGTTCATCGAGGATTCAGGAAAAAATCCTTGACTCCTTTGAGGATATCTTCTAGTGTTGTGTATAACAAACCTACATTCAAATGCTCTATGCCCAAACTTGTTGCATGCATAATAGTTACCATTGAATCTATTGGATCTAGGCTTATTGTTTAGAAAGTAAGGAAAATTATTGTAAGCCTTATTTCTACATACATTAGTAGTATGTCCTTCCTTGAGACAATTAAAGCAAACAGGTTTAAACTTTTGCTTACCTTTATCCTTTGGTGTCGGTTGCTTCTTTGATGCTCCATCTTTTGTTCCAAAGGTCTCACCTTCTTGATAACCAGAAAAACCAACTCCAGTGGTATTCTTTATCGGTTTTGCTGATTCAAGATTTTGTTCTAGCTTAACAGTACTCTTATTGAATTTGGCAAGTATTTCCTTTGACTCAGTGAGTTCCTTGGAAACAGCAGCATTGGATTCCTTCAAGGTTGCATTCTTAGAAATAGCCATGTTTAGTTCACCTTGCATTTCTTCTTTTTCCACTTTACTCTCTTAGAGATGAGTGGTAAGGGCACTGATTTCTTGCTTCAGCTTGGAGATCTCATGATCTTTGTCTTTTACCAGATCTTCATCTTTCCTTCGGTTCTCAAGCTCTTGGCACATTCTGATAGTCAGTCCTTCAAGTTCCCTTCTTAGGTTAGCATTAGATTCATTCATTTTTTCAACTTCTTCAACTAGGGCTTCCATGTCTTCTTCATCAAAAGAACTATTTTTAGTAAGCTCCATCAGTTTTTCAGCATGCTCTCTTCTCTTTGCTAGAGAGGCTTTATACTTGACTTTAAGTTCATCAAAGGCTTTGTCAGTCTGAGTGAGATGATGAGTAAGCTCCCTCACCGTGTATTCCCCCATATCTCTTTCCAAGTGGTTAGACTTATAGAAAGGTTGGCTCTGATACCAATTAACGAATACTAAGAGGGGGGGATGAATTAGTATACCAAAAATTACTGAACTCAAACACTTAAACAATTTAGCAATTAACTAGTATAGCAGATTTACTAACAAACCGATTAAGACAAATGCAAACCAAACAACAAATAAAGCATTCACCCACAAGAGCACAATCACCATAACATAAGAGATTTTGACGTGGAAACCCAAATGGGAAAAACCACGGTGAGATGAAACTCACAAGTAACTATCTGCAAAATATTAACCAGACCGGTTAAGGCCAGACTGGTTAAGGTCATACAATGTTCTTCACCAGAATAGATCCTGTTAGGAATCTAGATCTTTGTTAGGACATAAGTCTGATTAAAGACTACCTTGTGAGAGGATTTTAGATCCACAGTTGTGAACCACCTTGTTAGAGGATCTACAAAGGCTTTGCCAGGCCTACCCAGTTAAGGGTTTCAGACTTGTTGAAGATGTGAGTAATCAACAAGTGAGTGCTCTAGATACTAGCACAGTATGCTTGGTTAGATCCTTGATAGCTCATTGCTAATGCACATTTAGCATTACTTCAGTCTTCAATATCTCCACACTCTATTTATTCACACAGACCTAATCTTCTACTATGATCGCACATACAAAAACCTCATCGACCACCTTAAACCCTAACAACAACTAAAACCCTAGACATGATGTCCTTATAAAGGAGTCTGATTTCATGTCGGTCCAATAGGATTACATTGCAATTTCCTAGGTTCAGTGCATCTGGACACATTTGGTAACACAACGCAAAATCACCGCCAAAGTGTCGGTGGATGATAACTCATCACAAAAATACTGGTTGGTAACTCATCACAGAGTAATATGAGTTCATACATTTAACCGATTACCGGTTCACACATTTTACCAATTACTGGTTTGTCAAAATGAAGACTGGGAAAAATGATAACAACTGCTTTGTTCCTTCATACCACTTTGGGATCCTTGAACTGCTTGAGGTCTTCATACCGCTTGAGATAGGTAAACACTTTCTGCAAAACACCAATAATCTAAAAACTATAATACATAATACTAGTTGGAACAAATAGCAGTTGAGCATAACTCATACATACAAAAGTGATCTCAAAGCAAGTGTGTGTCCATCAGTGACAATCACAACATCATTATCAAAAATGCCAACAACTCTATGCTCTTTTGTCAAACACCTCAAAATATTACCAAGTGACCTATTAACTACCTCTATTTGACCATCTGACTGAGGATGGTAGGTGGATGAGAATGACAGGTTTGTTCCCATCCTTTTCCATGGAGCTCTCCAAAAATTCCCTATGAATTTAGAATCCCTGTCTGAGATAATGGAGAATGGTAGCCCATGGAGTTTGACAATCTCCTTAAAGAATATACCTACAATGTGAGAGGCATCATTTGTTGTTTTACAAGGCAAAAAATGTGCCATTTTGGAAAATCTTTCTACAACAACATATATACTGTCATATCCTACTTTAGTCTTTGAGAGTCCCATTACAAAATCCAGACTCACTGAATCCCATGGTTTAGTAGGTATTGGGAGAGGTGTATACAATCCTGCATTAGATGTTTTTCCTTTAGCCTTTTGACAAATCAAACAACCCTCTACATACTTCCTGACATATGTTGGCATCCTTGGCCAAAAGTAGAATCTTTTAACAAGTTCAAGGGTCTTATCAACCCCAAAGTACCCAGCCAAACTTCCATAATTCTTTTCCTTTATGATGTTTTCCCTTATAGATCCCTTTGGAACACAAATTTGACTCCCCTTAAATAACAGACCTTCTTGCAAAATAAATTTAGGAAAATCTACATGATACCTGTTTCCCATTTCCTTGCAAACTTGATATGCCTCTTTGAAATCTTCATCACCATCATACATGTCCTTCATGGAGTGAATCCCCATTCTATCCAATTGAACTTCTTGGATGATCAAGTTTCTCCTACTAAGAGCATTTGCAACCTTATTTGCCACTCCTTTCTTATGCTTGATAGTGAATGTAAAAGCTTGAAGGTACTCCATCGACTTCATGTGCCTGTGATTTAGTTTCTCCTACCTATTCAAAAAGCTTAGAGCATGGTTGTCAGTATATACAACAAATTCCATAGGTAATAAATAATGTCTCCACTTCCTAAGAGATTGTACCAAAGCATACATCTCTAGATCATAGGTTGAATATTTTTGTTTTGCCTCATTTAATTTTTCACTAAAAAAGGCCACAGGCCTACCCTCCTGACTCAAGACTCCTCATATAGTCTTCTTAGGTGCATCACACTCAATAGTGAAGACATTCTGAAAATCAGGGAGGACTAAGATGGGTTGCTCTGCAATTTTTGTTTTCAAGAACTCAAAAGACTCATTATCTTCATTAGTCCAAGCAAATTGACACTTCCTTCCTCTTTTGATGGTATCTATCATAGGTGCACTAACCCCACTGAAATTCTTAATAAGATTTCTATAAAAGCTTGCTAAGCCATGGAAATGTTTTACCTCACTTCCAAATCTAGGTGTTGTCCAATTGAGGATGGCCTCCACCTTCGATGGATCCATTCTCATATTACCTTTGGAAATAATAAACCCAAGGAGCACTAGTTCTTCCTGCAAGAAAAAACATTTTTCTAAGTTGATCTTCAGCTGCTCCTCATGCAACCTCTTCAACACCAAATCTAAGTGCATTAGATGTTCATGTCTATCTTTACTGAAAATCAGTATATCATCCAAGTATACTACCACAAAATGATTGATAAAAGGCTTAAGATCCTCATTTATTAACCTCATAAAGGTAGTAGGGGAATTGGAAAGCCCAAATGGAATTATCATCCATTCAAACAAACCTTCATTGGTTTTAAATTCTATTTTCCATTGGTCTCCATCTCTGATCCTAATTTGGTGATAACCACTTTACAAGTCTATCTTGGAATAGTACTTAGCCCCTCCTAAACAATCCATCAAATCCTCTATTCTTGGCATTGGGAATCTATGTCTTATTGTTATCCTGTTAATATCTCTAGAATCTATACACAACCTCCATGTTCCTTCTTTCTTAGGAGCTAGTACAGTCGGGACTACACATGAACTTATAATCTTCCTAATGAACCCTTTCTATAGCAATCCTTGGATCTATCTTGCAAATTCTACATTTTGCTCAACGTTCAGTTTGTAGCTTGCCTTGTTAGGCAATGTAGCACTTGGTATCAGGTCAATGCAATGATTGATTTCTCTTTGAGGAGGTAAAGTATTTGTGGTACTGTCTGCAACTATTCCCTCATACTTATCTAGTAGATCTTGAACCTCCTTAGGACCTACTTTCCTCTTTGCCTCTTGGCTCTTAGGCTAATTCGTAGGTTCATCCTTAGGCTTGACAACTATTGCAAAGCAAGGTGTATCTTCTTCCTTTAAGACCTTCGTGAAATCCTTCTCCTCTACTAGCATGACACTAGTCACAATATGCTTATCCTTACTGTCATCTGGGAGAGGGGTCATGGTGAAGTTCTCTGCATTTTTTGTGATGGTATAGACATTCTTCCTACCTTCATGCCTAGCATCTACATCATATTGCCAAGGCTTGCCAAGTAACAAATGACAAGCATCCATTTCTACCACATCACACAACACTCTATCCTTGTATTCACCTATTGAAAACTCTACCCAAACTTGTTCACTACTCAAGACTTGTTGACCTTTGTTCAGCCAAGACACCTTATAGGGATGGAGATGAGGTAATCTTTGCAAATTAAATTTAGTAACCATTTCAATAGAAGCTATGTTTTTTGTGGACCCTGAATCCACAATGACTTTGCATACCTTGCCTTGTACCTTGCAAGAGGTTCTGAAAAGAGATTTCCTTTGAGGGGGTTCTTTGGTGGTTGGTATCTTCAAGAGGGTCCTATTAATCATCAAGAGTTCTCCTTTCTTTGGATCTACAAACTTTGAGGTAGATGTGTGGTAGGAGGTCATACTTTGACTAACTTCTTCTTGTATTAGATGTGCTCTTTTATCACCTCCTTGGCTGCTATTTCTCAGCTTCTCTGGACACCTAAATAATTGATGCCCAACTTGGTTGCATGAAAAACACCTACCACTAAAGACACTAGGTCCTCTTCCACCAAATCTTCCTCTACCATTCCCCCTTCTTCCTCTAAAGTTACCTTTGTTCCTTGATTCTCCTTCATGTTCCTACTAATCAGACTCTCCTTGGGGTTTAGGAGATGGTCCCCTACCATTTAATATGCCCTTACCTCTGAAATTTGCACCCCTTCCTCTATTATTGTGTTCTCCTCTCCTCTTTTCCTTTTCCTCAATTCTAAGTGCCATTTGATAACACTTGTGCACTGATTCCGGATTAAACAAACTTAGTTCATCTTGAATGTTGAACTTAAGGCCATTCATGTACCTTGCTAGATTTTGTTAGGAACCAAGAAGGACAACTGAGTGGGGGGGGTGAATTAGTTGTCAATAAATTATAACCCAAAACCAATTATTTCAACTTAAAACTCAGTGTTGGTAAAATAGATTAATAGTTATAGCAATACCGGTACAACTTAATGCATGAAATAGAAAGAAAAACACATCCACAACATATGACATGGAGATTTTGACATGGAAACCCTATAAGGGGAAAAACCATGGTGGGAAACCTTACCCACAATCAGATGATACTACTCTAGATAGTAAGTGAATACAATAATGGGGTCTGCACATGCAGAAAGGCCAACCGCCTAGAGCTCACTACTCAATCACAAAATAGGAGTCACACTAACTACAATTGGATGGCTAAATCTAATAACAATGTACTCCTTCAATATAGCATCTACAATGTTGGATTCAATACCGGTTTAAGCTTTGACCATGAGTGCCAAACACCTTCATAACCTTTCCTTCAACCTTAAGATAATATCTGTGTGATTCGCACAAGGATCTTCTTATTTTCTCTCTTCACAATGATCTTCAATATTCACACATACACTCATACATCTTCTAGATAAGATCTTACAATTATTTATACAAAACCTAAGCCCTCATGATTAGGTAGGCTCCCTAAAGATATTACATTTACAAAATAAGTCTTGATGCAATACAATATGTCAGCCTCAATACATTTACACATTATCCAATCAATAAACCATTTCCAAAACTTACCATGCTAATCTGGAACATGATATCTTGTACCGATCCATAACCTAGACCTATCTATCGGTAAAACAAAATATGTGAACCCGATCAAACCAATAAGAAAACACCAAATGTAAACATCCAATCCATGTCTTTGACATAACCAAATGATCTCCAGATGATAACAAGTCATCATCAACTTCCTGAGCTACCGGTGAAACATATACCGGTGACTTTGCATAAGCCAATATCCATACCGGGACCACAATGTGTCAGTTCAACAACAAACCAATATAACCAGAGTGCCAAATCAACAATGTAGACCTCTAGAAAGATAAGTGTTGACATCAATGACAAAACCAATGCAACACATGATGAAGTCATCCATAATACCAACAATCTCCCCCTTTGGCATTGATGGTAACACTAGATGAAAAAACATCTAAGTGCCAAAAATAGAATTCCAAATACCAACAATCTCCCAAAATAGATCAATACAAAGTTTTGTACCAAAAACAAAAACAATATAGGCAAAACCAAAATACATCTCTCTAAGTACATTTTTTCCCATAGACATCTCTCCCCCTTTGACATCAAATGCCAAAGTAGTCAAGAATCAAAGTCATAACATAACATACAACTAACTACTCCCCCTGAGCGGTAGCTCTCCTTCATCAAAACTGGAAAAAGATTTTTTTGTTAGTCCCTACTGATTTGATGTCAATCTTCATCATTCAAGTCTTTGTCGGTGGGGTGATTACCCCAAGCTTCTCTCTGAGATATTCAAATGTTTCCTTAGGCAAAGGCTTTGTAAAAATATCTGCAATTTTCTCTTTAGTATTTACATAAACCAATCTCACTTTATTTGCTTCAACATTTTCTTTCTCAAAAATTTTACTTAATAGAAACATGATTTGTTTTAGAGTGAAATACCATATTCTTTGATATATCTATTGCTGTTGAATTATCACAATAAATAATTACCGGTTCTCTGCATTTTAACTTGATATCTTTCAACATTTGCTTGATCCATAATACTTGAGTGCAATTAGTTAAACCTGTAACATATTTTGCTTCTGCTATAGATAATGATGTACAATTATGCTTCTTGCTGATCCATGAAATTAATCTTTTGCCAAGAAAGAATGCACCGCCAGTGGTACTCTTTCTGTCATCCACATCTCCTACCCAATTTGCATCTGTATATGCACATAACTCAAAATTGTCATCCTTAGGATACCATAAACCAAGATTTGTTGTGCCTTGTAGGTACCGAAAATTCCTTTTTACAGCAATTTCATGATTTTATTTAGGATTTCTTTGAAATCTTGAAAAAATACACACTGCATTCATTATATCAGCTTTGGTTTGTGTCAAATACATCAACCCTCCAATCATATATTTGTACCTTGTCGGATTTATAGGAGCTAAATCATCCTTTAATGTCAATTTATTAGTTGTAGTCATAGGAGTGCTTACCGGTTTGGAGTTTTCCATTCCAAATTCCATCAAGAGTTCCTTCAAGTATTTTGTTTGACATATGAATATACCTTTATCTGTTTGAAAAATCTGCAAACCTAGAAAAAAAATTATCACTCCAATCATGGACATTTCAAATTCTTCCTACATCTTGTTAGCAAAGTCTTTACATAACCCTTCTTCTCCTCCAAAAATGATATTGTAGATCAGGAAATTGAAAATCATCAAAACAATAGCAATTAGGACAACCACAAAACCTAAAGCTACTATGAAAGCAATCCCAATCCAATCAATGAAGACATAAAGACAAGATATTCAAATCAAATGAAATTGAAACAAACCGACGCAAATATCTCCTTGATGTGGCTCCATTGTTCTTCTTTCACCTTCAAATTAGATGTGGATCTCACCTACAAGTGCAAAATGCAAGTGGAAAGAAAGTTGTTGAGAGATGAAATTCGCAGTATAAGGTTACTCGAAAATATGTTTGATCTCCTTTCATTGAAGAAAAACATCCAATTTATAGACAAATTGGAGAGAGGACAAGATTAGCATGAAGAGTTTTGAAAGGAAATTCAAATCAAGAATGGCAAAATTATGACAAACTATGACAATTTGCTATGCAAGATGTATGAAAAATTATAACAAATTATGACAAGATTGAAATGCCATTCCCATGACAAAAGGGAAGAGAGAAAATAGCCTCCATGATTGCAACAAATGGAAGCATAAACATAGGAGAAAATGAGGGAATGAAATTAGGGGAAATATTAGAAAAATTAAAGAAAATAGGAGAAATAGAAATTAGGTGAATTAATTAATAGGTTTTCATCCATTAATTAATTCATGAAAGAGACCTAGGACTAAATAAATAGATTTATTTAACCCACAAAGAAGAAGAAAAGGATTAAATGAACAAATCATAAAACCCTAGAAATAAGAGGACAAGGAATTAGGTCAAGACAACAAGAAATTAATGTAGGTTCGATCATGATTTTGATTGACAAAGGACCAATGTTGATAAATGATTGAGATTGGTTGACAAAAATCAATGACAAATTGACCAAGATTGACAAGGAGATCAAATTGATAGGTGCCAATTGACAAGGAACAATGACTAATCAATCCAAATTTACATGATTGAAAAGGACAAGGATCGATGATGAATCGATTGCAAAATGACAAGATTGACAAGGACAAAGATCAATGACGAATCGATCGCAAAATGACGAGATTGACAAGTTGATAATCACAAATGATTACTAACAAGCTAGAGATGATTGAAAGAATGACAAGAGGACAAAAACCCTAATTCTATCATCGATTAGGATTGACGATGTCCAAAATGATCATAAATGAGCATGGACCATGATGCGACAGGATAAGATTGACCAAAATCATGACTGAAGATTGCTATCGACAAGACCTAATTCAAAAGCGAGAAAAATGAGGAATGCAGAAGAAGGACTCGATGCTTGCAAATGATAAAGACCAAGTGTGCAACATAGAAGAAATGTTAATGCGACGCAAGAACCCTAAAATAAGGCAATGCATAAATGTTAAAGTATGACTCCACAAGCGTTGACCATTTTTAGATGTCTACATTTTGCCCCTCTTTGAGACAATGTGATTCTAAGCATTGTTTCAAAGAACAATAATGAAAATGCCCCAGACAATAACAATAACATATGCATGCCCCCTCGAGGAATTGGTTGGAAAAATCTAGAAAAGGGGCCAAGTGATCGATAAGAATGACAGAAGACAATAGGTTCGAATGGATCAAAAATCGAAGGTCGGATGCACAAAGGACAAGCAGTGGAACTAGACCAAATGAACTGCCAAGACTAACAGAAGAAATGTTAGTAAGAAGAAATTAGATAGAGGATAGTTAGAGATGAAGGAAAACTTGCTTTCACAAATGCACATAAGTAGGTGAGAACCTTTATTTATTGTAGCAAAGCGGATGCAGAGCATCATGGCATTGAAGGCCAGAGCTGGAACGCAACCCGTTTTGCAAAAGACAGACACATTGCACACAAGGAATGAGTGAAGCATCCTAGGGTGCATACATCAAGGGTTGAGGTATGTGCAACATTCACAAAGTGAACGTACTTATCACAGACACCCAATGATATAGTTGCCCCAGTTTGTGACAAACATTCCACAAATAGCAAACACAACAAAAAAAGGAAAGGGACCATGAACCATCCCGGTCACTCTAAATCACTCAGTGATATCATCGAGCAACATAGGAACATGATCGAAGCCAAAGATAAATTAGTAAAAAGATAAGACGCACAAATTCAACCAAGTCAAACAAACAGTCTGATCGTCATTGTCAAAAGTGGAAAACAAGAATGATCATGTTGTCTGGTTTCAGGGAATGCGGTACCCCGTCGAAGACAGGACATAGTCTGGTTTCAAGTATACCACACCTTGTATAAGACCCATGATAATTTTGACAAGGACCAATGGTAATGTTGATGCTATTTGGATTGATGTGACAACTATGATCAGGTTGAATGCTTGCTTGGTCGAACAGTTCATCTATTGATGTGTGATTTCATTAAAGCACAATGTTTGATTGAGTGTCATTGGATGTATGCTCAATGATCTGTCTATGCACAAAGGGGACCATTTATTGACAAAATGCAAAATGCCAAAGAAATTGTTTTTGGATTTTGAAGTTTTCACTTTGTAGGAATTTCGAGTTTTTTACAAATTTTTTTGTTCATTTTTCAGGACTTTATTTGACTTTTTAGGGATTTTTTCAGGACATTATTTGATTTTTAGGGATTTTTTCAGGACACTATTTGATTTTTAGGGATTTTTTCAGGACATTATATGATTTTTAGGGATTTTTTCAGGACACTATTTGATTTTTAGGGATTTTTTCAGGACATTATATGATTTTTAGGGATTTTTTCAGGACATTATTTGATTTTTAGGGATTTTTTCATGATTTTGCCCCCAGTGTCTAGCAAGGCAAGGAATATGATAGGTGAATAAATAGGCTTGCTAAAATGATGGTGGATAGAGGGAAGACAAAGGCCTTTGATTATGGAGACAACACAGATGCAATTTTCAAGGGCTATTATGTGATGGGACAAGAGATTGGATATGGCAATGTAAAGCAGTGACATGGCATGAGGGACATGTCAAGAGGTTTTTGAATCCATGTTTAAATTTTGCGTCCTTATGTTAGATCAAGCTCAAGGAATGAAAAAGAGAGTGTATGCATAGTGATTTGATATGGATAGGATAAGCAAGACCAAGAATGGATAAGGGACATGGACTGAAGGTTGGGGTAGGCTAAGGGATAGTGGTAGAAAGTTGCAATAAGCTAGGGAATATGGATGGAAGGTTGTAATAATCAAATGGATAAATACCAAAAGCTATGATAGACTAAAAGCTGCAAACAAGATGCATGATGCTCATGACGATCCTCAGCCTTGTCAAGATCAAAGGTGGAAAGAGGAAATGGACATGAGGGACAATAGGATAATGGAGGAGTATGACATGGTATGATAGGATAATGAAGGGCAATAGGAGATGAAGGAGGAAACCTGCCCCCAAGTGTGGTGTGCAAGAAGTTCATAAATTACGCATGACACATGTTTGCCAGGTTTTCATCATGGTACTTTCCCAAGGTGCCTGTTTGCCAGGTTTTCACCAGTGGACGAATTATTTTTGCTTTACTTTCTTTATTTTGTCTTTTTTTTTCTCACTTTTTTTTTTTGGATTTTGACATTTTAGTCGAAAATGGACACATGATAGGGGATGGAAGAAGGACTCAAAACATCTTTTTGTTTAGATAGTAACCTTGAAAAAAATGGACCATGACCTTTAAAAGTATGCTCAAACACATTGGTAGGATAAGGACATGGAAAATAAGATGAAACTAAGGCAAGGATTTATGTAAAGGATTGGATCAAAGGGATCGAAGGATGAAAAATATGCATTGGATAATGGATAGGGTATTGGAAGAATTGGGCTTCACTGGATGGAAATGTTGGCAAGATCACCATTGGAACACACCTTGAGGGGTGGTGGATTGATGGAGGAAAAATGGATCTCAGATTGTGAGATTTGGATGGAGGAAAGGATAGTGATTCTGGGACATCAAGACCCAAAATAGATGATGAAGGTGATGGAGGAATAGATTTGAGAGGTTTGGATGGAGGAATAGCAATTTTAGATGCCAATTTTGATGTTTCTTTAGGCTTTTGTGCTTCAAGGAGTTGCTTAGGGATCCACATGGTTTTTGATTTTTCATGCTTTTGTGGTTCATTGGAGTGCATTGCTTGCACAAGGGATTTAGGAACCCATATATATTTTGAATTTTGTTTTTGAGCAATGGGCCTTTGTGACCTTTTGGATTTTTTCTTTTCTTTTTCGATCATATTTTTCTTTGCTTTGACATGTTGATTAGATTGGACATGTTGATCCTTGAATACATGTGGATTTTTAGACTTATGACTTTTATGCTTGGCATCCAAATTGCTTGGAGGGGGAAAGGAATGCATGGATGGATAGGAATGAAGTGGAGGTGTTTTGCATGGATGAAAGTTACTCAAATATGTGTTCCTTTGTTGACCTTGCATACAGGATGCAGTGATATTATAAGGACCTAAGATGGATGGAAGGGATAAAGGGGAAGGGATATGTTTGGATTTTGAAGGGATGTTGGATTTAGTAGGGGTACCCATGTCTTGAGGAATTTCACTGAGGCCATGACCCTTAATATTTTCTTTAACATGAAGGGATTCTTGCTTATGGAGATCTACTCCTTTGCCTTTATGAATATCTTGACTTGTAGGATACTCTTTTCTTTGGGAAGAAGATGTGAGTCCATTATGAGGTGGATATGATATGAGAGAAATAATGAGATCTTGAAGTGGATCGGATTGCACCAAAGTGGAAGAACCCATTATGCATGTCGAGGGTTCATGAACATCTTGCACTGACATGTTAGAATCATGAGGGGGATTAGGATCATGAGGGGGACTAGGATTTTGTAGTGGACATGGTTCAATGACAGGCTCTTCAAGAGATGGAATGGGAGAAATAATGGGATCATCAAAAGAAATGAGATCTTGGAGAGTATATGGAGCATTAAGACAAGGAGATGGAGGAACAAAAGGATCTTGTGGAGGATTTAAAGGAATAATTTGATCTTGACAAGGAGGAAGATCATTGGAATCCTCTTTAAAGGTGCTTTTCTCTTGACTTTTAATGGGATCATCATAAAGGATGGAAAGGATATCTTGATCTTTCTTAGGAAGTGGAATGCCAATGGGATTTGAAAGGATATTTTTTTTCATGAAATGGAAGGGGATCGTTTGGGATTGGATGGATTGGGATATCTTGATCTTTCTCGGGGAATGGAGTGTCAATAGGACTTTGGATAGGATGGACAAGAATAGGGGAATCATCGTGAGTGTTTGGGAACATGGGGTCCTGGTCAACAATTGGATGGGATGATAAGGTTTTGGGATCTTGACCTTGATCTTTTTTAAGACATGTTTCTTCATGCTCTAAATTATCCTCTTGACATGGGGTTGGACTTTGGATATGCATGGGGGATTCTAACAAGGGATCAATTTTTTGGCATGAAGGAAATGCACTTTGAACATTTGTGATGGATTCTGGCAAGGAATCAATGCTTGAACATGAGGAAGAGGGACTTCGAATGGGGTCCTCTAAAATAGGTAATGGCAATAAAGTGCATGGTGGCATTGGGTCTTGTATTTTTGAAACATGACAAGAATGTGCATCATGAATTGGATTATCTTGGCAATCAATTATGGATAGCCCTTGGATAATTTCATCCTTGGATGTATTTTTTGATGAGGACAATATGGAAGGTTCTTGTGAAACTTCTAAAGGTGTAGGGATAGATGCCATTGGAGATTCAATTTGTTTGTGGGGGGATGAGGCATTGCTAGACATAAGTTTATTATCTTGATCTTCCTCAAAGAACTCACTTGGTAATTTCCTTAAGATCCTTGCAATAAGGCCACCTTTCTTTCAAGGTTTTGACATATTGTATCTGGAATTTGAACTTGTTTGGAAAGGAGTTGGTTCTGGTCTGATGTCATGTTTTGATTTCGAACTAGATGTTGATCAAATTGGTTTGACATGTTCAAAATTTGGCTTGGTGCATGTTGCAAGTTTTTTTTTTGAATTTGTGATTTTACTTGTTGATACCGAGTTTGTTGTCAATAATTAACAGCTGGTTGGACATATTGTTGAAATTGGACCATTGGTTGTGTTTTTTGTATATGTTGGACCATTGGTTGTGTTCGTTGTATATGTTGGACCATTGGTTGTGTTCATTGTATATGTTGGAACTGTTGAACAATTGGTTGTGATGGTTGAAAATGTGATTGATAGTAAACACCTTCTTGTTCTTGTTGTGGAGGCACATAATGTTGTTGTCTCTTTTCTTGAAATTGTTTCATCATCTCTATTTGTGAGAGGAGAGCTGGTATGTTTGATTGTTCAATAAGAGATCTTACATCAATTGACTCAAAATTTGGGTTTGGACCTTGAAATTTTTTAAATGTTTTGGACATTTGGGATCTAATCTTCTCACTATTTTTCACCTTTTGTTCAATGATCTTTGTTTCTCGAGCTAGTTTCTCCTCTAGTTTTTGTATTTGGAGACTTGTTTCATCATAAAAAGTTTGACCAATATTGACTTGTTGTTGGGTTGGATATAGTTGTGAAAGAGTTTGTTCCTCATGTAATGTTTGAGTTTGAATTTCATGTTGCAGGTTCAGTTGATTCTAGTCAAAAGGTGCATTTTCCCTTGGCGTTGGTGGAACACTCCCATATCCCGGTTTCATGGGTACAAACACTGGCTCATATAATGGAGGTTGTCCAAGTTGAACCATTCCATATTGTGGTAATGATGTGTTTGATGAACCTTCAGTTTGTAATGTTTGACTAGGTTGAAACTGTGAGTTTGATACGTTGTCAATGGGTTGATATGTTGGTTCGCCCATCTTCTTAGATTTTGACCTTGTTTCAACAGGCATGTCACTATGCAAATACAATATCTTTGGGATTTTTTTTTATTTTAAAAGGATGATGTATGATATGCAACTAAATGCAACCTAAATAGATGAAAATGTAATCTATGGCAAGAATGAAACCTATGTTTTTGTTGTTTTTCAAGGTTTGGACAAACTTTTTGGAATGCAAACCTAAAGACTCAACCTTGGGAAGTTGAAATGAAGCCAAGACCTTAAAGGACAAAGGACCAAATGACAATAGGACAAATTGACAATGTCTCACCTATATGCTTGGATACTAAGCTAGGTTTGACAAAAATGATATTAATGAAAGGACAAATTTTAGACAAGGTCAAGACTTCCTAACAACAACTTAGGGTATCATCCAAAGTTTTGATTTTTCAAGTTTGACAAACCAAATTTTTGAGACTAAATGCAAGAAGGCAATGATTATGACAATGACTTAGGATATGACATGAAAATGATCTAAGGATATGATATGACAAGATGAAGCCAAGACAAGATGACAATACAATGATAAGGATATGCGAAGACCAATGACTTGGAATATGCAAAATACAACCTAGGCAAGACCTAATTTTAGTATGACAAGGATAATGCACAAATGTCACCTAAATGGAAATCTAGCTTGGATATGACAATGAAATGCAAACGTAGGGAAATTATTTTGAACCTAAGTGCAAAATGAGGACACTTGCAATGAAAAGGACTAAAATGAAGGGAGATGACAATATGCCCTAGGACCTAAGTTGGACTATGCAAAACCTAGCCTAAAGTGACATGAATTTTGAAACAAAGACATTCAATGTTTTGACAAGCCATGTTCGAATGTTGGATGAATACTTGGACAAATTTGGACTTTTGTTTGGATTTTGTTTTGAATTGAAGGTTGTTGATTTTGAAAACCCAAGTTGATTATGAGCACTTTTGAAAGTTTGTTTTTTATTTAACTTTTGACAATCATGGAAGATAAAATGTTTGTTTGACTTTGACTCAAGACAATCAAGCACATTCACAACAAATCCTATGGCTGGCAAGGGCAATATATGTTGAATCCTCTAACCATAAAATACAACACTCAGCCGGATAGCTAGATGCTTGGTATCACTGGCTCCTCCTTATAGTGCACTCACTTCTCGGGCATACCAAGCTTCGAGTTCAAGGGGCATCACTTCCCAAGAACTTGCTATCTCTAACTGAGGAGTACATGAGAGGTATCTTTGGCATGCGTGTATCACAACGCTTGAGCCAACAAATAGAAGGATTTTGGCATCTAAAAACAAGAGATTCTAGTAAAAGAATCCGTTCGGGTGGGTATTGATCCAGCGAATAAATCATCGCAATACCATTCCAGCACCCATTGTCTACAACTTTCGTTGCATCCACAGTTATTTAGAGTGGTTTAGAAGAGCTTGGCTTTAGCCCATCACCACTTTGGGTCATTCCCTCTCACCAATGCCTGTGCGAAGTGCCAGGAAAATCGGGAGGCAGGCCCAGTTCAAAGGGTTAAAACATGCAATCAAATTAAAAATAGACAAAGCATGCATGGTGTTCATTAACCTTTAAGAAATGAAATGTGCAACTACTTTAAAAATCGCAAGCAAGATGTTTTAATGAGAGTCTTTGATCGTGTCCTGCATAAGATTCGTTAGTAGTTACATTTTTAGTCTTCATCACACGTAACGCCAAGATGCTACACAGAGAATTAGCACCAAAGAGAAACCAGAATGCAAGAAATAGAATGAAAACAAACAAATTTGCAAGTAAAAACAACTGATTTCACCTCTATTTCTGGCCTTGCACAAGCGCAGAATGCCTCAACACAGGCGCAGAACCAATCAACACAGGCACATAGAACTTCAACACAAGCACATGAAACTCAAACACAGGCGCAAAAAACTCAAACACAGGCACAGAAAACTCAAACACAAGCATAGAAAATGTCAACACAGGCGTAGAAGTGTCCAAAAAGCTCTGAGTCACCCTGTTTCTTGAGTTTTTCACCTGCAAATAGCTCAAAAGAATTCAAAACATGGTTAAGGGGTTAGTTCAAATCAGGTTCACTAGAAATGTAGATCAGGAAATTGAAAATCATCAAAACAATAGCAATTAGGACAACCACAAAACCTAAAGCTACTATGAAAGCAATCCCAATCCAATCAATGAAGACATAAAGACAAGCTATTCAAATCAAATGAAATCGAAACAAACTGACGTAGATATCTCCTTCATGTGGCTCCATTGTTCTTCTTTCACCTTCAAATTTGATGTGGATCTCACCTACAAGTGCAAAATGCAAGTGGAAACCAAGTTGTTGAGAGATGAAATTCGCAGTATAAGGTTACTCGAAAATGTGATTGATCTCCTTTCATTGAAGAAAATCATCCAATTTATAGACAAATTGGAGAGAGGACAAGATTAGCATGAAGAGATTTGAAAGGAAATTCAAATCAAGAATGGCAAAATTATGACAAATTATGACAATTTTCTATGCAAGATGTATGACAAATTATGACCTGATTGAAATGCCATTCCCATGACAAAAGGGAAGAGATAAAATAGCCTCCATAATTGCAACAAATGGAAGCATAAACATAGGAGAAAATGAGGGAATGAAATTAGGGGAAATATTAGAAAAATTAAAGAAAATAGGAGAAATAGAAATTAGGTGAATTAATTAATAGGTTTTCATCCATTAATTAATTCATGAAAGAGACCTAGCACTAAATAAATAGATTTATTTAACCCACAAAGAAGAAGAAAAGGATTAAATGAACAAATAATAAAACCCTAGAAATAAGAGGACGAGGAATTAGGTCAAGACAACAAGAAATTAATGTAGGTTCGATCATGATTCTGATTGACAAAGGACCAATGTTGATAAATGATTGAGTTTGGTTGACAAAAATCAATGACAAATTGACCAAGATTGACAAGGAGATCAAATTGATAGGCACCAATTGATGAGGAACAATGACTAATCGATCCAAATTGACATGATTGAAAAGGATAAGGATCTATGACGAATCGATTGCAAAATTACAAGATTGACAAGGACAAAGATCGATGACGAATCGATCGCAAAATGATGAGATTGACAAGTTGATAATCGCAAATGATTGCTAACAAGCTAAAGATGATTGAAAGATTGACAAGAGGACAAAAACCCTAATTCTATCATTGATTAGGATTTACAATGTCCAAAATGATGATAAATGAGCACGCACCATTATGCGACAGGATAAGATCGACCAAAATCATGACTGAAGATTGCTATCGACAAGACCTAATTCGAAAGCGAGAAAAATGAGGAATGCAGAAGAAGGACTCAATGCTCGCAAATGATAAAGACCAAGTGCACAACATAGAAGAAATGTTAATGCGACACAAGAACCCTAAAATAAGGCAATGCACAAATGTTAAAGTATGACTCCACAAGCGTTGACCATTTTTAGATGTCTACAGATATCATCCACAAATACTTCAATAACCAAAATGTCATCATTGGTGATTTTGTAATACAAATTGTTGTCAGCATTACCCTTTATGTATCCAAGCTTTAGAAGATATTTATCCAGTCTAGCATACCAAGCTCTGGGAGCTTGCTTCAATCCATATAAAGATTTCCTTAACCTGCAAACCATATCCTTATCATTTGTTAATGAAAATCCATCAGGACGTTCAATGTAAACTTCTTCTTCAAGATCTGCAACCAAAAAAGCACATTTTACATCCTTCTGATAAACTTTATAATTTTTGTGAGCTGCAAATGCAAGAAATAGTCTTACTGCTTCAATTATGGCTACCTGTGCAAAGGTCTCATTATAATCAATTCCTTCTTTCTGAGAATAACCTTTACAAACTAATCTTGCTTTGTTTCTGATTACTTCACCATCTTCATTAAGTTTATTTCTAAATACCCATTTAGTTCCAATTACATTTTTGTCTTTAGGTTGGGGAACTAATGCCCAAGTATTATTCTTTTCAATCTATTCTAATTCATCTTCCATTGCTTTTATCCAATATTTATCTTGACATGCTTCAACAACTGATGCTGATTCAACTTGAGAAATTAAACATACCTCTTCATTTTCCAATCTTCCTCTTGTCATAATGTCTTGATTTTTATTTCCAATTATCTGATTTTCTGAATGATTCAATCTTACATACCTGGGTTTATTGTGATTTCCACTTATAGGCTATTGTTCTTCAGTCACAGTTGAGTTTTTTGATGATGCTGGTGTGACTTGTTCTTCATTCTGTTCTGGTGCAATCTATGCCAGATCATTTATAATCATTTCTACTGGCGGTTCAGAACCTATAAATCTTGATTCTCCTCTAAAATGTTCATCTATCTTCACAGTAGTACTTTCAATAATTTTCTGTAGCCTTTTATTATAACATCTATATGCCTTGCTTCTAGTTGAATAACCAAGAAATATTCCTTCATCACTTCTAGGAACAAATTTGCCAATAGACTCATCTCTCCTAATATAGCATTTGCTTCAAAATATTCTAAAATATTTAAGAGTAGGAATATGACCGAACCATAGTTCATAAGGGGTCTTAACACTTTCACCTTTGATGTGAACTCTGTTGAAAGTATAAACTGATGTATTCACTGCTTCTCTCCAGTACATATGAGGTAGATTTGCTTCCATCATCATGGTTCTTGTTGCATCCAGTATAGTTTTGTTCTTCCTTTCCACAACTCCATTCTGTTGGGGTATCTGGGGTGCTGATAGTTGTCTTTTGATTCCATTCTCTTCACAGTATGCATTGAATTCCCTAGATGTAAATTCTCCTCCTTGATCAGATCTCAAACATTTGATTTTCTTGTCTGTTTCATTCTCTACCATTGTCTTGAATATCTTGAATCTCCAAAAATCTTCTTATTTCTCCTTGAGAAAAGTAACCCAACACATTCTAGAATAATCATCAATTATTAGCATAAAGTATCTATCACCCTAAAGACTCTTTTTCTTGCTGGACCACATAAATCAATATGAATTAAATCAAGAATATTATTGGATTTATGAGAAATGCTCTTAAATGTTGTTCTAATTTGCTTTCCCATTTGGCATTCCTTACATACCGGATTATGAGGTTTCACAATCTTAGGTAAATCCCTTACTGCCTTGCTTAAACTGATCTTTACAATGCAATCAAAATTCAGATGACAAAGTCTTTTATGCCCTAACCAACTTTCATCAATCTAAGAAATGAAACATGTCTTATCACTAGTATTCAAATGAAAGATATTACCTTTAGTCTAATTACTAGTTCGAATCTCCAATCCATTTTTGTTCATGATTTTGCATTTTCCATTCTTGAATTGTGTGGGATGCGAAATTCATTCTTCTATTAACAAAGCAAAGTCAATTAGAAACCAGGGAAATCATGAATCCCTTCTAATCAAAGAATTTAACAAACTAACAATGAAATGATGCAAGATCAAATAAAATAGGAATTATAAATCAATTCAAATAAAACTCCCTATTCCAAGATTTGCATATTGCTTCCATTGCTCTTCTCCTCTTCATGGTATGATGGCTCTCAGATATTGCGCTGGCAACCTGCAAGTGACACAAAGATTCAAAGTTCGTGATTGTTAAAAATGGAGATTGGATGCTCAATTTATAGAAAATTGAAGAAGATTGATTAAAAGGTGGAACAGATTGATCAAGAGGTGTGAACTCAGGTGAGCTCAAATACAAGTTGATAGTTGAACTGTTGATTGTAGGAGTGAAACTCAATAGATTGAATAGATTAATTGAGTCAACTAATTGAGAAAAAGCTGACTGAAGGAAGAAAAAGAATGATTGGTGGAAATGAAGAAGATGACACAGAGAGCTTAATTTAGAAAAAGCTAACTGAAAGAGGGAAATAGAAGTTGAAGAGATAAATGATTTAATTAATTAATTGATTGAATTAATTAATTTAGCATGTGCTTGCATTTAGATTTAGATTATTAATTTAATCTTTGCATGAGATATTATTCAAATAATTGAATTTATTTAATTAAATTTAGCATTTGAATATATTTAGAACTTGACTTTGATTTTCAATTTGGTTTTTGAAATCATGCACATGTATTTGAATTTAGAAGAAATTAGAAGAATATGAAATTAGAATTTGGGGATTCGAAAAAGGAAGAATTAATTAGTTAATTAAATAATTTAAAGAAACTATTTAATTATGTAGAAATGGAATTTAATTAAATAATAAAGATTATTTAATCTAAAGGATTAAATCACAATTAATTAAATAATAAATATTTAATTAATATTTAGAAGAGGGTTGAATGATTAGATGATTAGAGATAGAAATTGAATAATTAGTAATTTATTTAAATAATAAAGATTATTTAAATTGGAGAATTAAGGATAATTAATTAAATAATAAATATTTAATTAACATTAGAAAATGATTAAATGATGATAGAATAGGAAATAGAATAATTAGTAAGATAATGAAGAAATATGAAATTAGAAGAATTTAGAAGAATAAGTTTAATTGACTTAATTAAATAATTAAGATTGTTTAATCAATTAGAGGAATAATTAGTACATGATCAATGAGACATTTTTAGGTGTCTACATTTGCCCCTCTTTGAGACAAAGTCAAAATGACATTGTTTCAAAGAAAATGAAAAATTCTGCCCCAATATGCCTTGGTATTGTTGTATAGTGTAAATATGCCCCCTCGGAAAAGGTGGTCGAAAAATTAAAAAATTGCGATCATGTTTTCGATACCATTTTAAAGAGTAAGCATGTGAAATTTCATGTCATTTTGAGATCGTTTGAGTAGGCTACAAGTTGTTTGAAGCTAGCGGGGACCACGAGCGTCAGGGTGTCATAAAACCCTAATTTTTGAGCTATAAATAGAGAATTCTAGGTTTTCATTTGCTCATTTATGATTTGGTAGTTCCTTCGTTTCTTTGCAATTTCTATGCCTGTTTCTGAGTATTTGATCATCATGGCTGGTTATAGAGCTCGATTGCACTTGTTGGACTGAGTACGTTCATTTCAGAGACCTCCTGGGACTGGCGGCATGGTATTTTTCATTGTTTTTCCTAATTTTTGCCTGTTTTTATGCTTGTTTTTCAAAAATTGTCCTTGATCATTTTTTGCTCTGCGTTATGCAATCACTTGTCGACTTTCACGCATTAGTGTTTAGTGTACTGCAAACACTTTAAATGTTACGCATGCGTCGTAAGTGTCACACATTAGCTTTAACATGCCGCATTCATGTATATCATTATGCATAAGTGTTTTTTGTCACGCATTAGCTTTAATCATCGCACAAAAGTCTTATTTGTACCGCATAAGTCATAACTACTATGCATTCATTGTATGTGTTATTTTTTGTCATGTGTTTGAAAATATTTTAAGTTTATCTGGATCCGACATCTGATATTTTGATCATTGTCTCGTTGCAGGAGAAAATTGGAGTGTTATACTGTCGACAGATCAGACCTAGTGGACTTGATCTTCGAGCTAACCTACCGGATGATAAGATTGAGCATATTCATTAGCTTAGTCTTTACCATGTATTGCATTTGCCAGAGGTTATGGCCAATAGGGCCATGATTACAGCTTTGATAGAGCAGTAGCACTCAGAGACGTGTTTGTTTCATCTTCTGACTGGTGAGGCATCCATTACCTTAGAGGATGTATGGCGTATACTACGTATTCCCATTCATGGTGAGAGAGTTATATATGACCATGATGATGGCATTGCTGGATTATGTGCACTTTTTAAGTTTGAGATTCAGGATTTGTAGATTAGTGGTTGTTATGAGATCCCTTGGGCTCGATTAGACTATGATGACTTGACCATTATATTATGTGGTATTGTCGGTGGTTTACTGATACCTGATCGATGAGGTCATGGGTTTCCAGTTGGATGGGGCAGAGTGCTTCATGATATGACTGTGCATCATCGACTGTATGCTTGGGGTCCTTGTCTACTTGCCATGTTGTACTATCAGATGCATGGTATTGTGTATCTGGGATACCGTTCTATCAGTTGTGGTGTTACTTTGCTTCAGACATGGGCATGGGAGCACATTTCTATTTCTAGGTCTATCATTCATGTAGACTTGAAACCTAGTGAGCCTTATGCCTTCAGGTATACAACAAGTATCAGACATAGGGGTTCAGGGAACACCTTGTACTAGAGACATCAGTTGGATACATTGCAGCATTTCATTTGGATACCTTACTTAGATTGCCCCAATTGGCCTGATGATGTAGTGCACTTGTCTTTCTGCCAACAGCAGAGATATCTTATTGGGAGGACCTTTGAGACTCAGCAGATCATAGAGATGTATCTTCCTGGGTGGGTTCTCAGATAGTTTGGTGAGGTACAGGTGACACCTGTGGTTACTGCATATTTTTCTCATGTATCGCGAGAGTTATCTGATTGGGGTGTGTGTATTTAGCCACATGTTGCTTCTACTGAGTTTGATTCTTTGTAGCCATTACTCTAGGGTTGGGGTAGAGGTGGAGCAGATCCGGGGATGATAGCGGATTATGATGCGTGGTTTGCTAGGCACGGGCCAGTGCCTTTGACTGATCCTACTATTCCGATTACAGCACAACAAATTCACCATCCTAGACAACGGTTGAGTATAGACGCAGGGGAGAGAGCCGGATGAGATGGTAGAGATGGGGGAGGAGGTGGTGGAGATGGGGGAGATGGTGGTGGAGGAGAGGGAGATGAGGATATAGACATTGGTGGAGACACTAAGTCTATTAGTAGTGAGGACAGTGATGATTCTTCGGATTCATCGAGTAGCGAGGGTGGGGATGATGATGATATGCCAGAGTTGGAGGATGTGACTGGTGCTGAGGATGGGAGAGCACAGGTTGATGATGAGTTGGAAACTCTTAGAGCATGGGTTCAGAGTTTGGAGGACGAGGTCACCAGACGAGATATCAAGCGAGATTGTCTCTAGAGGGAGAGAGATGAGGCAGTGCGGAGATGTCAGATTACTATGGATACCTTCGAACATCTTTTTAGAGCAGGTATAGATGCATGCGACCAGGCAGATAGGTATTTCACTGCTGTGCAGGAGTCTATTTATTATCGGCAGGCATATGAGAGAGCCGTCCCTGAGGGTCAGAGAGAGCCTAGCTTTAGTGCATACATGGGGAGGAGATCGAGTAGATCTACTTCACAATGGACTAGCAGTGGTGGTGTTATGGGACCACCTCAACATCCTAGGGTAGGATCTAGTGGACAGGATCCACTTGTTGATAGAGGCAGTGTTGGTTGATCATGTTATCTGAGCCTTCGAGCTTATTTATTGTATTCACACACATTATCATTTTTGAGCTATATATATGGCATGTGGGTTTTTTGGAAATTATCTATGTATGCTTTATATGATGTTATGAGTTGTATGATGCATATCTACTTAAATTCTATATGATTCTAAATGCAATGGTAGTACATGTATGTAGTAATGATGTAAATGAAATCTAAAATGAATGTTAATGAACTCTATAATGAAATGCAAATGAACTCTATAATGAAATGCAAATGAACGCTATAAAGAAATGCAAATGAACGCTATAATGAATGATTTTTTGTATGATAATGGTTGAATCAATTTTAACTCAGATACACCTTGAAGAAATGTTAGTCAGATGGTAGAGAGAAAAATTGATGATAGAAAGAATGTTAGAAAGAATGGGATTTAGACAGAAGATGAGAAACAAACAAACTATCAATAAGCAAATGAGATGGAAAAAAAAAGAATGAAATTGAATGAATCATGAACCTATGTCACATATTTTATTGCATCAATATATATTCATCACTGAGCCTTATTATTGAGCAATGAAACTTTAGCACATCAAGGTATAAGGAACCAAGATGCAAAGATATCTCATTGTAGAAACAAACACGTAGCAGACAAGGAGTCAACCCTCCATTTTGGGAATTGCGTTAGGGGTCGATGTATGTGTGGTGATTTCACCTTAATGTGAAGGCTCTTATCACAGACAACCACTAGAGAAATTTCCCTAGAATTTCATCGGTTCACACCACAAATAGCAAACAAAGAAAAAGATAATTCTCATCATAACTCCTCTAGTCACTTGTCGAAATCCTTGAGAAGCATAGAAACAATATCTATCGCCAAATGATAAAAAGATAAAGACTGACCCGGACAAAATTCAGCAGCTATACTGACCTTGTGCCTTCGTTCTTAGTTGTTTGATATGATGGTTTGATAATGTCTGATCTTAGAAAGTTGCGGACGCCGTTTAAGACTGACCTGTCTGATTTCGAGTGTATCCTCTTCTATTTAAGACAAGATAATGATCACGTTGATATGGATATGATACAATTGATAAGACAGTTTGATCAGTTGATTGCAGATGTTTGACTGGATAGTCGTATCCTTTGTTAACTTCGTGCGAAGTGTTTGCTGGATATCTGCTCGGGTATTTGTTTCTCACAAGACATCTTATTGCAAGTGTTTTGATTGATTGATTTTTGATTTTTAGTTCTTTTCAAAGAGCTTTTTCAATGTTTTTCGATTATGTAGGTAGATTTTTGAATGTTTTTACTTGATTTTCTCAGGATTGTATTCCAATGTTTTTGGTATATTTTTTCAGCACATTAAATGGATGTTTTTGGATTTTAAGTTTTTTCAGGATCGTTTACCTGATTTTTTTATTTTTATTTTTGGATTTTTTCAAGATTTTATCTGATTTTTTGGCTTTTTTCAGGACTTTAACTGATTTTTTGGATTTTTTCAGGACTTTATCTGATATTTTGGATTTTTTTTTCAGGTCTTTATCTGATTTTTTGGATTTTTTTTCAGGACTTTATCTGATTTTTTGGATTTTTTCAGTTATGCCCCTAGTGTGCAGACCTGTATGACATGATGATCTGCAGAATGTGTGTGGAGACAAAAAAAAATTTGACATGACCTATGTGAATGCAATATGCAGGATGAAGATGCACTTCCTATTCAAAAAATGTTGGTTGTCTTTGTATTTAGCATTTGTAATACACTGATCTCTAAGGTCCTTCAGAACATTCATCTTAACACACTTAGTGACTTGGTTTTACATATGGAGATGTGGGAAACTTCCCCATTGGTTCTTGAAACTTTGATCTTCTTTTACCCATGTGTGTGCAGATGAGTTAATTCCTACTCTTGTGTTCACTAAAGATCCTTAGCATCCTATATGACTAGCTACATAGATTATTCTAACTTCAAAAGCATCCTGAATAGAGCCTTGCTGCCAGCAAGCCTTGAGAGCTCCGACGAGGTTATAGACTGTAATTTCTCAAATATTGCTCCATTGCATCATTTCAAATAAAAATCCCTATTCCAAGATTTGCATATTGCTTCCATTTCTCTTCTCCTCTTCATGGTATGATGGCTCTCAGATATTGCGCTAGTAACCTGCAAGTGACACAAAGATTCAAAGTTCGTGATTGTTGAAAATGGAGATTGGATGCTCAATTTATAGAAAACTGAAGAAGATTGATTGAAAGGTGGAACAGATTGATCAAGAGGTATGAACTCAGGTGAGCTCAAATGCAAGTTGATAGTTGAATTGTTGATTGTAGGAGTGAAACTCAATAGATTGAATAGATTAATTGAGTCAACTGATTGAGAAAAAGTTGACTGAAGGAAGAAAAAGAATGATTGGTGGAAATAAAGAAGATGACACAGAGAGCTTAATTTAGAAAAAACTAACTGAAAGAGGGAAATAGAAGTTGAAGAGATAAATTATTTAATTAATTAATTGATTGAATTAATTAATTTAGCATGTGCTTGCATTTAGATTTAGAATATTAATTTAATCTTTGCATGAGATATTATTCAAATAATTGAATTTATTTAATTCAATTTAGCATTTGAATATATTTAGAACTTGACTTTGATTTTCAATTTGGTTTTTGAAATCATGCACATGTATTTGAATTTAGAAGAAATTAGAAGAATATGAAATTAGAATTTGGGGATTCAAAAATGGAAGAATTAATTAGTTAATTAAATAATTTAAAGAAACTATTTAATTATGTAGAAATGGAATTTAATTAAATAATAAAGATTATTTAATTTAAAGGATTAAATCACAATTAATTAAATAATAAATATTTAATTAATATTCAGAAGAGGGTTGAATGATTAGATGATTAGAGATAGAAATTGAATAATTAGTAATTTATTTAAATAATAAAGATTATTTAAATTGGGGAATTAATGATAATTAATTAAATAATAAATATTTAATTAACATTAGAAAATGATTAAAATGATTAAATGATGATAGAATAGGAAATAGAATAATTAGTAAGATAATGAAGAAATATGAAATTAGAAGAATTTAGAAGAATAAGTTTAATTAGCTTAATTAAATAATTAAGATTATTTAATCAATTAGAGGAATAATTAGTACATGATCAATGAGACATTTTTAGGGGTCTACAAATTTTAGTTGAAATCCTTTTTCCACTAACTGACCAATAGTCAAAAGATTATGCTTTAAACCTTCAACATAATAAACATTATCAGAATTGTGATTACCATCCAAATATATAGTGCCTCTTCCTTTGATTAAACAAGCTTTGTCATCTCCAATTCTTACTAGACTTCCATGACATTCCCATAATTATAAGAATTTGCTTTTATCACCAGTCATATGATGCGAGCAACCACTATCAATGATCCATTCATCCTTTTCTTCAATTTTTGCTGCTAATGCCTGCTCTACTGGTTCGACAATAGGTGTCGGTTGATCTTCTTTTATTGCAACAAATGCCCATCCACTATCTATTGGATCTTCATTAGAGTCATCTATAACACCTTCATCTGCATAGTAACATGACTTATCTATGTTTTTCTTAAATCTGTATTTATGATATTCAGGGTTAGGTTTATATGTTCTTTTTGCCTCCTCTCTTAGTCTTGAATGTCTATCAAGACACCTAGACGCCATATGACCAATTTTGTTGCAATTAAAATATTTGAAAGGTGCTTTACCTTCATACTTACTTCTTGTTGGACCTTTAGGCATCTTCCTTGCAAATAGTGCTTCAAATTCTTCAAGTTATTCATTTTCTCTTCTGATATCTTCAAGTTATTTTGCATAAAGTGCTTTCCAATCAGATTTGTCAGATGATGATGATGATGATGCTTTGAAGGCTATATCATTCTTCACTGTAGCAACAGGACCAAATTCTTCAAGCTCAAATGCTTAAAGTTTTCCAACCAAAGTATCTCTAGATACTGATGTATTAGGCATTGTTCTCAACTCATTAATAGTTGTCACTTTCATTTTGTAAGCCAGTGGAAAAGCTCTTAAAACTTAAGAAACAATTTTATCTTCACTTAAAGATCCTCCTATTGTCTTCAAAATCTAATTCACTTCAACATCCTTATAATAAAATGATTAAACTCTGTGCAGGAAAGATGTCAAAGGGAAGGAAACTCTTTGGACAACATATGACAAGGTTTGCTTTAAGCTTCTACACTTCGGACCTACCCAGAGTCCAGGGGGGTATACCTTTGTGAACAAAATTCACACTTTCAAAAGATAAATCCACAGCAAACCAGTCCAGAAAACCAGTGGATCTAATCACCTTGAAAATAACTGAAACAAAGGAATGAAAATTATACTCATATTCAATATTTTGACCTACAAAACATGTAATAGACAACTTCGATCTATACCAGTGCCTTATCCAAGGTCATAGAGTCATCTAAATTCAAACAATATTCCCCAAACAAAATATCTTCACACATCCCATTGGCTCGGCTTCTGTCAACCCTTATATATGCCTGACACACATAAGAATTTATGCATACCAAATTAAACCATGCTCATCAAGATTCAAAGTATCCTACAGAGAATTTACTGGTAGAAGTGATCCCCGCATATTTAATTTCCCTCCTAAAGAGAAAAAGCTAGCAAACACATCTACTGAAAATTGCCTTACAACCCCATTCAAACCAAATAACCCTGGATGATTTAGAATGAAATAGTAAACAATTGCAAGCACATTTGAAGATGACAAAAAATTTTACTCAAAATCGATGGTCTATATATTGATATGTTCTTCAAGAAAGTATTACAAAAACTTTTGAATACTCTCCATTAAACTTAGAAAAAGCTCAGATATAAATTTTTGCAATGTTTTCTTACAATTCTTTGCGATCCCTCTACTCTTAGTCTTGGTATCCATTTATAACAATATGGATGCACATAGCTTCGGACTTTCCTAGGAGAATTGGTTACAATCATTTATTTTCCAAAAGAAGATACAAAGCCTTTTACAAAAATAGTTACGAGTCCTTTTCGACCTCTGCAACTTCTTCTAATTGCTGTCCGATTGCAACCTCTTCTAACTGTTCAGGAGCGCCCTCTAACTGCTCTACATCCTGGATGGCATATTTTCTTGTCCATTCATTGTACACATCATCAGTTGGCCACAAGAAATTAATCACTTTTGTCTTAGCCTTGGTCAACCTTTTCCAGGAATTTCTCATCTTGTTGACTTCTAAATTGAGAAAACCATAATGAGATTTGATTTTCTCTATCTCCTGAATTGTCACAACAAAGAAGGAAGCATCATCTAAATCAATAATTCCTTTAATTCTGGCTGACAGTTTGGCCTCTAATTCTTTGAGCCACACCTATTTGTCCTTCAGTTGATCTGGGCTAACAAAAACTCCTAGGAGC
Organism: Cryptomeria japonica; assembly: GCF_030272615.1. NCBI lineage: Eukaryota > Viridiplantae > Streptophyta > Pinopsida > Cupressales > Cupressaceae > Cryptomeria > Cryptomeria japonica. Next base: position 497,978,924 of record NC_081411.1, read on the forward strand.
AACTCAAAAACCTACTCAGCATACTCCTTTTTGTACAAGTTGATTTTTCTATCAGCATTATCCACCCTTTCTGCTAATTTTACTAGGTCTTTGGTGGTGTCACAAGTGGATTTGATGATAGGATTGGCCCCTGCTTCATCATAAGATGCACAAATAAGCTCCAAGTCCTGCTCTCTAGGCCTCCACTTGTCAAAAATAGGTGTCAAAATGGCCTTATCTCCATTGAGCTCATTCCACATATCCAAAATCTTTCTTATATTATTATGTAACAGTGAAGCACTCATTGTATCTACAAAACTTGAAATATTAGCTCTTACTCTTTCCTCATATTTCTTGGCATACAAGGCCTGAGCCTGTTTCAAATTCTCTAGCTCTTAAGGATTAATCTCAATCATTTGGGAGCTAGAAGGTGCTAGAGATGGTGGGAACTCAATGATGGGGCTGCTAGGTGGAGGTCTTGCAAGAGAGGAGGAGATCATCAGTGTTGAAGACTCACCTTAATGGTACTGTCTTGTCAACTGGCTCTGCAACTTAGCAATGATGTTATCCTTACCTTTTACCTCCTCCTTAGCACTGTTATAGGCCTTCAAAATTGTCTCCAACTTGACTTGGAGGTCTGCTTTTTCCTTGGCTTCCTTCTCTGCTACAACAACACTAAATTTTGCAGTCTCTAGCATAGTGCTAGCAACTTCTACCACCCCTATGTTCTGCACTCTCTTCACTATCATTCCACCAAGGTAACTTGACCCTAGGGTATCTTTGCTTCTCTTATTTTCATCTCTCTTGAGAGACCACATGATGAGTTCAACATTATCTTTGCTGAAAGTAATTCCCTCCATGGGCTTGGTTTCCTTCCTCACTGCCTCCAAAACCAGGGCATCTGCTATGTCCCACTCAGGGAGAATAAGCACTCCAGCTTGTGCCACCATATCTCTTCCTTGCTCAGGAGTGATGGTCTTAAATTCTTCCATCATTTCTTGTTTTATTTCCTCCTCCACCAGAGCTGGATCTTTGTGAGACTGCTCACCTTTTCTCTTCTCACATCTTGCATTGTATTTGTCTATATTTTGTTTCCATACAAACTGCATAAATTCTCCTGAGGTAACAAAATTGTTATCAGCCAAGAAGTCATCACTAGCCTGCTTGATCTCAGGATCCCACTCTTGGCCCTTAAGTTCATTGGTAGTGATGTTCATTTCAGCAGCAAGGGGCTCTTTTGGCATCCCCTCTTCTATTTCATCATATGTATAGGCAATTTCTCCTAGACTGCCTAACTGTATCAATTGTTCAGCTGCTGCCTGTTCATCTCCTATGTGGATAGGGGATTGGGATGGAGAGTACAAGGGTGTATCCGATTGTACTTCTTTTCCTACTCTCTGCTTCTTAGGGCTCTCTTGGATGTCAATGACATCTTTTATCTTCCTTTTTCCTTTGGAGGTGGAGGGCTCCCCTGTTGTAGGCATCAGCACACTATAACTAGATTTCTTGTGTAGTGTATAATCACCTGGAGGGATTGCTCTAGTGGAGGCAGACCTACTTAAAATCATTCTTGCCTTTTTAGGGTTTCTTTTAATCACAACTTCCCTCTTTTCTTGCAGGGTCTGCATCATATCCTCAAAGCAAACAATTAAAAACTTTATTTTCTCCTCAAAAGGGAAAAAGCTAGACAATGGGTCATAGCTGGCATCAAACTGATGTACAAAGTTTAAGACTTTTTAATAAGCCACCCATTTTTCCTTCCTTAGCTCCTGCTCATCTAGATTAAACTCATTTCTAATGAGGTCTTTGGGGTCTACCTCTGCACACTACTCTCTTTCTAAACATGCCATTGAAGAATTCTTCTGGATCGGCACACTTGACTACTGCAGTTGACAAATGATAAGGTTTGAGAAAGTATTCAAAATGATTCCAACCTCCCTTGGTTATTATAAATTGATGGGCTATGGTAACCATAGGGAAAATAGTCCCTTTACCCCTACCTGCCAGCTCTGCCTCTTGTACACTACCAATATGTCTGAGGACTTCTGCAATTCCCACTTTGAGAGGGACCTGATAGGGCAACAAGAATGGGGTGCCTTTGAAACCAAAAACTCTAAAAACTATTGAGACTGGGTATAGGTAAATATCACCCCAATTATGAACAATCTTTATACTCTCTTTAAATTCTTTTGGTCTAACAAATTCCAAAAGAACCTTGGGGATTCTTGGGTTTTCTGAGCAGAGGAGAGTCCTAATCTTTGATGCAAAATATTTATCAAATTTTAAGAATCTGGCATCCTCTCTATCCCATGACAACACAATCCACTTGCAAAGTAATAGATACATAAGGAGTGAATACCATCCGAAAGGCCATCCACCTTCCCATTTTTTATTCCTATTAATCCTCCATGGATAGCATCAGTAATGAAAGAAGCATAATCAAATGTTACTGCAAGGGAAGGATTCAAAATCTGAGCAATCATTAACAAGTAGTGATTGGGCATATTTGCCTCAGCATCTTCTCCCAAAATTTGGCAAAGTGACCAATACATTCCCTTAGCCCTAAGGGTGAATAGATTCAATGAGAAGGGCTCCTCAGTGTTGGGTCCTACAACTATCAACCCACCTATCTTCACAAAAAATTCCTTAAGAGGCCCACTCCTAAGGTGGTTCCTTTGTGCACCATATACTTGAGCTAATGATTTGAATTTAACGGGTTCCAAAAAATTGGTAAACTCATTGAGCCCAAAAGCACTTCTGAACTCTTCATTATTGATTTCAATAAGGGCTTTCCCATTTATGTCTCTAATGCTTCTTGTGACTGGATCATAATTATGTGCAATTTGAGTCAATAGATCCATGTCCATGAATACCCTTGGAACTACCAACTTCCCTACATCTAAATCCAACTTTAAATAACCCCAACCTAGACAACCCGACCTGTGGATCTCTCAACCAGTTGCCCTTATCATATAGCCCTTCTCTTATCTTCAAACGAGGAGCTCTAGGCACTAATTCTTTTACTTTTGATGCTTGGTTAGTTGACAACGTCAACTACTCAAGAAAATCATCACAAATGGCCCTCTCTTGATAATTAACTTTCCCAGAAAATTCTCTCTTAGGTGCCATTTTGAAAATGCAAGCAATCAAAATACTACCCCCAAATGGTTCAATGACAAATCAAGACCTTAATTAAAACACCACAAAGAAATGGCCACACAAGAGTACAAGAAAACCTAATTTTAGCTCGAAGGAATCCTTTCTACAACTGAATTGACTCACTCTGTATTTGAAGACAATAGCTCTATATCTGCTCTTCTGCAACAATTCTTTTGAATGATACCTTTACTCAATCAACAAGAGATCATATATGGTACCCAGGGTCTTAACTGCGACATTGATTCCGCATGCTTTGGCTGTCCCTTCAGAATTGAATTCCTGAGAGAATTTGAATTTTCACTCCAACGGGTCACAACATTCCTACAATTCTTTCCTTTTGCTCTTTCGTTGTTTCGCGAAGCATAACCTTCAGGCAATTTTCTTAAATGAAATTACGCCAACCATCTGATCAAAAGAAACTTGATCGGCCATTACACTAACTTAATAGTCTTTCCTTCACACTGGCCCCACCTCCTTTTCACCATTTCATAGACTTTATCTTTTGAGCACTTCTCCTTCACGAAACCGCGCCAGATGCTAGATGGAATTCTAACTGCTCGATGTTTAACTTTTACCGAAACCGTCGACATCTTCATTAACCGTGCCTTTACCTTGACTACTAGTGGTCTTTCTCTATTTCGCGAAGCTTAAATAGCTTTCAACTTCGGGCCACGAAACAACATGAAGCGTTGGATTAGATCAGAGATGACCATCTTTTAAGGGAAACCTTTATGCGTGCTTTACTTACGCCACCTTTTCATTGGTTACTGATTACTACGTGGCATTCGACCACTAGTTTTTGAAAACCGTTCAAGCCTAGTTCAACGTCAGCCATGTGTCTCTCCCTTTTACCACCAGTTACACCTTGGCGGGCCCTCAACTTTCTTCTGAAACCACGTGTCCATGGACACGTCACCATCTAACTCAACACCTGGACAAACCCCTTTTACTTTCACCATTTTGCGAAGCATATCCTTCAAGCACCTCGCAATCACGAAATAATGCCAGCCATTGGATCAAAACGAAGTTGATCCTCCTTTATCCTCATGTTTTATCTGTCTTTGGGGATGAAAAACCTTTTCGCCATTTCGCAGGGCATAAAGCATGTGCATCTTACCCTTGCGAATTCACACGGTTCGTCAGATTATTTGCGACTTGCTCGATGCTTAACAATCAGAACTGACTCCGGCAGACATGGGCCCTCTGACTCAACCTCAAACACCTGGCATCTAGTCACTTTCAAAGCTGACATGTCAGTCTTTCATTTGCTGAAAGAAAACACTGGGTTCTACCTTTCCCTTGCCACCTGTATCTGATTGTACTTCTTTTCCTGCAGCATGACTCACCTCTAGGACCCACCTTCTTTTAACCCTTAGACCCGCCTTGCTAACTATTGTGACCTCTTCCATGTGCCACCATCTTACTCGCCCTCTCAACCAGCTGGACCGTCTACATGGAGTGCCATGTCATTTCGCCACTTCGTGAAAGATAACTATCGAGCATTTTCATCCTGCGAAATAGCGCAAACCGTCGGATCAGATTGGACTTGATCACCTTTTAGTCCCTTAGAAAATCCTCGCATGCAGGGTCCCACCAGACACTTTCACCATTTCGTGAAAGGTATTTCACTTGCAAGTTCAGGCTGCAAAATAACGCTAGCCATTGGATCTTGGAAGAGATGAAACCTCTTTAAACAGGACCAAAATTGCCATTTAGAACACATTTCCTTTTCGCCATTTCGTGGATCTTAAACCACGCGCAACTTCGCCTAATGAAATAGCGAAAACCATAGATCTTCTTGAGAACTGCGCACAACTTACCGGACCTGACAATATTAAGAAGAAAAGACATAAGGCATAAATTTTTCAATTAATTCGACAACCGCCTAGGCAAATGATAAGGAGGGACACTTCCTACGAACCTGAGACCCATTACTTAAGTGGATAAAGTAACAAAGAAATAGAAACCAGAGGGTTTTTTGATAAAACATTCAATGATTTAAAATTAAAACCCTAAACTCCTAAGACCTAACACAGAGCTGAAGCAACTGATAGCATGTCTAATTCAAAATTTCAAAACTTAGCCAATTTATGGGAAAGGAAAACCCGTTTTTAAACAATGATAACAGCTCCACAACATTGTATTCCTAAAATAATTTCATTAACTCTTTCCATAAATGCAGAAATTCTTTCATCCTCTTCCATTTTTAAATTTTCATGCCTGACCTGGTAACATTCCAATTTTGCAATTTTGACAATGGAATCTCCTTCATTCAATGTTTCCAGTTTATCCCAAATATATTTTGTAGTAGATATGTTTGATAATCCCATGATTTGTTGATCTGATAATGCGCTTAGAAGTGCTTCTCTTGCATTACAATCACTCTCCAAGTCTTTAGCCAAGGTCGGTGGATTAGGGTTATTTGGAGTAGGAGCAACATACCCATTATTTGTAACATCCCATATATCTCTTCCAATGCAGTTCAAATGTGTTTCCATTCTGATCTTCTATATACCATAGTTAGTTCTATCAAGTTTGGGATTGTCCTTCCTAAAGATATTTGCTATCATAGGATCTCCTCAAGTTGTTAGGCTTCTGCAAAAAGAGGACTAGGCTCTGATACCAATTGCTAGGAACTAGGAAGGACAACTGAGAGGGGGGGTGAATCAGTTGTCAATAAATTATAACCCAAAACCAATTATTTCAACTTAAAACTCAATGTTGGTAAAATAGATTAATAGTTATAGCAATACTGGTACAACTTAATGCATGAAATAGAAAGAAAAACACATCCACAACACATGACACAGAGATTTTGACATGGAAACCCTGTAAGGGGAAAAACCATGGTGGGAAACCTTACCCACAATCAGATGATACTACTATAGATAGTAAGTGAATACAATAATGGGGTCTGCACATGTAGAAAGGCCAACTACCTAGAGCTCACTGCTCAATCACAAAATAGGAGTCACACTGACTACAATTGGATGGCTAAATACAATAACAATGTACTCCTTCAATATAGCATCTACAATGCTGGATTCAGTACTGGTTTAAGCTCTGACCATGAGTTCCAAACACCTTCATAACCTTTCCTTCAACCTTCAGATAATATGTGTGTGATTCGCACAAGGATCTGCTTATTTTCGCTCTTCACAATGATCTTCAATATTCGCACATACTCACACATACACTCATACATCTTCTAGATAAGATCTTACAATTATTTATACAAAACCTAAGACCTCATGATTAGGTTGGCTCCCTAAAGATATTACATTTACAAAATAAGTCTTGATGCAATACAATATGTTGGCCTCAATACATTTACACATTATCCAATCAATAAATCATTTCCAAAATGTGTCATGCTGATCTGGAACATGATATCTTGTAGCAGTCCATAACCTAGACTTATCTACTGGTAAAGGCAAATATGTGAACCTGATCAGACCAATAAGAAAAACACCAAATGTAAACATCCAATCCATGTCTTTGACATAACCAAATGATCTCAAGATGATAATAAGTCATCATCAACTTCCTGAGTTACTGATGAAACATATAAGCTTCCGGTGAAACATATACTGGTGACTTTGCATAAGCCAATATCCATACCGGGACCACAATGTGTCGGTTCAAAAACAAACCAATATAACCAAAGTGCCAAATCAACAATGTAGACCTCCAGAAAGATAAGTGTTGACATCAATGACAAAACCAATGCAACACATGATGAAGTCATCCATAATACCAACAGCTTTTGTGTCTCACTCTAGTATCTTTGCCTTGAGTGTCATTCAATAAAAATGCTCAGTGTAGGTACTGACTTCCAAATCTCTTTGCCTTAGGTTTTGTAATCTCTTGTGTAAGATGATCTCATAGTCCTCAGGCATAAATTGTCTCTTGATCTCTACCACCATCTTTTTCCATGAAGTTATAGGCTTCTTTCCTTCTTCATCCCTTTTATTTTGTAGGAAGTTCCACCAACTAAGGGTTGGACCCTTCAATTTTTTATTTAGCTACTTTCACCCTTTGGTTATCAAGTACCTCCTCACATTCAAAATAATTCACCATTGCCTCTATCCAATCCATACATTCTTCTGGATTCATTTTCCCAGAGAATGTAGGTAGTTTTGCTCTATTGTATCTTCTTCCCACTCTATTAAGGGATTCAAAAAATTGTCTTTGATTTGTCGGTATCTCCTTTCTCTCTACTTCCTCTTCTCCTTCTCCATCAGAGGCTAATGCAACTTCTTTGCCTGCTTGTTCTCTCTTCAACTTCTCTATCTCTTCCTCCATCTTTTTATTCTTGATCACCTGCTCTCTCACTATCTTGGCCAACTCCATGTTTGTCATGGGTCTAGTGGGGATCTCTTCACTATTCTCTATTATTTCTTCCATTTCCTTATCTTTCCCAAGGTTCTCCTGAGGCTCTGATACCACCTGATGCAAAGTACACAGCAAGAAATGCACTAATGGGTCTAGTTCTTGGTTTATAAACCCAAAGATTGATATCTCACTCCTAGGTGGTCCAATGGATTCCTAGATGGAAGGAATAATCTCCTAAGTGTGTTCCACACCCCACACTTCTCCTCAAGGTTCTAGGGACCTTACACAACTCCAACCAAAATTGGGTTTTAGGGACACTTTCCCCAAATTTGACCAAAATATGGAAATCCGGCCTCCAGTCTATAAATCCTCAATCTAATAATTAGAATAGTTTATTTATGGCTAATACAAGGACAATAAACCATAATTTGGGTTCTGGGACCTCCACAAGGCTAAGAACCCTTATAGGGCTAGAGGATCCTAGTAGGTCTCTTTAGCTAGTTTATGGGAAACAACTTGCAAAACTTCCAAAGGACTAGACAAACAAATCACTATTTTAGACACCCTTTTTGGACTTAAAAAAGATCCCAAGGTTGCAGGAATTGAGTCTACTCCATCATACCCTAACTCTTACTATGTTCATAGACCTAATAGGCCTAATTAGGCTTGGTTAACAAAGCAAGTATCAAGGAATGGGTGCATAGAACCAATGAATAACTTTGGTTACGTTCTCCTACCTCCAAATGAACAAAATCCACTATCCAAATGATCACCTTTCTTGTTTGGTTGACTGCCCATACAATGGTCTCATCGCTTAGGCTAAATACATAGAGAATTTTAGCCTATAACTTGGTGGTTGAGGCAACAAACAAACTCCTCCAGTCTTGAGCCTTTAGGGTCTTACTATAAACTCCCCTAACTTGCATTTTCCAAATGGTTGTGAGATTCCACTGCAGAAAAGACAAGTTAGGGTTCCATCTCTGCACTAACCCTGAAATTAAGGGTATCTAGACCAGTAAGAACAGAAAGAAGACAAAACCAATACTCTGGTCACCAAGTGAACTCAAAACATAGGAAAACAAGAGATGATTCAATTTACCATCATTCCATGCCTATATTTTTAATCTGGCAATCCGCACCATACCGTACTATCTCAGAAAAAACAAAATTGCTCAGGAAATTCAGTGCTTCTCATTCAATTCTCCACCAAAACAACATCCAATCACTTCCCACCTTCACCTTGAAGGTTTCACATGCTTACATAGACTCTTTCCAATGACTCTAACCACATTTTGAATGGTTATTATCATTAAAACCAAAATGCCACTTCTCGGAGCAATATTGCAAAAGTTGTTGACAACATTTTTTACAATTTTGCAACTTTTGGCAATTTGCATCCTCCAAGCTTCAAACATGTTTAGGATCTATTTTAAAGTCATTTATTTGCTAAAAAAATTTCAAAAACACTTATGACATTGTATTATAAGGTCCTATTGGTCTAATGAGACCCAAGGTTGTCTTAAGGTACCTTTGGGACTCTTAGCCTTACAAATTGGACCAAAAAACATTATTAGGTGGATCCAAAGGATCAACACCAAGATCTCACCCTATTAACCTCTTACTACAACCTAGTGATCTTCTAGAGTCTGAGATATGGCTTGGGTTCCCTGCACCAGACAAGGAATGGGTATTCCTGGCTATCAAGGAAGATGATCTGGCACTGAAAGAGAATGTACCTGAAGAGAAGGCACTTGCTGCTAAAATTCAGGACAAGGATGAATGGGTAATTGATAGCGGTTGTTCACATCAATGACTAGAGATAAAGAAAAGTTTCTATCTTTGCAAGAATTTGATGGCGGCCAGGTTAGATTTGGAGATGACAAAGAATGTATGATCAAAGGAAAATGAACTATATCATTGGATGGTAAGAACAATACTAACAATGTTTATTATGTGGAAGGTTTAAGGCATAATATTTTGAGTGTAGGACAATTAGTGGATAAGGGATTTCAATTACAATTCAAGGATGGAAAATGCAAAATCATTAATAGATCTAGATTGGATATTTCAAGTAATACATAGACAAAAGGTAACATATTTCATTTAAATTCTAGTGAGAAGACATGTTTGATTACACGGATTGATGAGAGTTTGATATGGCATAAAAGGTTGTGTCATGTGAATTTTGATTGCATTGTGAAAATAAGTTCAACTAAGGCAGTTAGGGATATACCTATGATTATGAAGCCCTATAATCTGGTATGTAAAGAATGTCAAATGGGGAAACAAGTCAAAACCTCTTTTAGTAGTATACAAGATAAATCAAATGGTGTTCTTGATCTTATTCATATTTATTTTTTTTGCCCTTCTAGAGTTAAAAGTTTTCATGGTGATAGATATTTCATGTTAAGCATTGATGATTATTCTAGAATGATGTGGGTTACTTTTCTAAAGGAGAAATTTGAGGCATTTGAAAAGTTTAAAATATTTAAAGCTAAAGTGGAAACTGAGACAAGATTGAAGATTAAATGTTTGAGGTCAGATCATGGTGGATAATTCACATCCGGTGAGTTTAATAACTTTTGTGAGAAGCATGGTATAAGAAGACAATTTTTTGCTCCCCGGACACCTCAGCATAATGGAGTTGTGGAAAGGAAGAACAAAACTATCTTGGATGTTGCTAGAATAATGATGATGGAAGCTAGTCTACCTCATATCTACTAGAGAGAAGCAGTGAGCACAACGGTTTATACATTCAATAGAGTACATATCAAAGGAGAAACCAGTAAGACACCTTATGAATTATAGTTTTCCAATACACCTACAGTTAAGTATTTCAGAATATTTGGTAGTAAATGTTATATCAGGAGAGATAATACTATTGGAAAATTTGATCCTAGATGTGACGAAGGCATATTTCTTGGTTATTCTAATGAAAGAAAGGCATATAGATGTTGTAACAAGATATTGTAGAGAATTGTGGAAAGCGCTAATGTCAAAGTGGATGAGTTGAATAGAAGTCAAATCAGAGTTTATGAGAAGGAACCGGCAGTGGAAATGATTTATCTGAACCGATAGCACCTTTACCAGAACAAAGTGTTGAACTAGTTACTCTGGCAGTATCAGAGAATTCTACAGTGACTGGAGATCAGGGAAGAGGAACAGAGAGTCAAAGGACTCCTAGGTATATAAGATTGAATCATTTAGAAGATCAGATCATTGGGGATAAGAACAATGGAGTGATAACAAGAAAAAGACTGGCAACTAATGAGGTATATTTAATTTCACAAGTTGAACCGGTGTCAATAATTAAGGCATGTAAAGATGAATATTGGTTGAAAGCTATGGAAGAAGAATTAGATCAAATTGAGAAAAATAACACATGGACTTTGGTTCCCCGGCCTAAAAATAAGAATGTTATTGGAACTAAATGGGTTTTTAGGAATAAATTGAATGAGGATGGTCAAGTTATAAGAAATAAGGCTAGATTGGTTTGTAAAGGATATTCTCAGAAGGAAGGAATTGATTATGTAGAGACTTTTGCAGGTGTAGCTAGGATTGAAGTTGTAAGATTATTTCTTGCTTGTGCTGCTTATAAAAACTACAAGGTTTATCAGATGGATGTTAAATGTGCATTTTTGAATGGGGATCTTGATGAGGAAGTTTATATTGAGAAACCTAATGATTTTTCACTATTAGATGATACACATATGGTTTGCAGGTTAAGGAAAGTTTTATATGGATTGAAACAGGCACCTAGAGCTTGGTATGCAAGGTTGGATAAATATCTTTTGAAGATTGGTTTTACTAAGGGTAGTGCTGACAGTAATTTATATTATAAAATCACTTATGATGATATACTAATTATTGAAGTATTTTTTGATGACATTATTTTTGGAGGTGAAGATAAGTTATGCATGGAATTTTCTAAGAATATGGAGAAAGAATTTGAGATGTCTATGATTGGTGAGATGAAATTTTGCTTAGGTTTGCAGATTACTCAGACTAACAAAGGTATTTTTATCTATCAAACTAAGTATGCTAGGGAATTGTTGAATAAATTTGGTATGGGAGATTCTAAATCGATAAATAATCCTATGGTTACAGGTGAGAAATTGACAAGAAAAGACATTTCTGCACCAGTAATTCCTACAAGATACAAATCTATGATTGGAGGTCTACTTTATTTGACTCAGACTAGGCTTGACATTATGAATGTTTGTATTGTTTCAAGATTTCAGAGCGATCCTAGAGAGAATCATGAGAGTGCGGTGAAAAGGATTTTTAGATTCTTGCAAGGTACATCAGAATATGGTGTGTGGTACCCTAAGGATGATAACTTTACTTTATGTGCATCTATAGATGTTGATTGGGCTGGAGATGTTGATGACCAGAAAAGTACTTCCGGTGGAGCTTTCTTTCTTGGAAAGAGGTTGGTTTCATGGATCAGCAAGAAACACTCATGTACTTCTTTATATACTATTGAAGCTGAGTATGTTGCTGCTGCTACTAACTGTACATGAGTTTTATGGATGAAGCAAATGTTAAAGGATATAAAAGTGGATTGTGATGCACCGGTAGTTATTCACTGTGATAACTCTGCTGCTATTGATATATCAAAGAATCGGGTATTTCATTCTAAGACAAAGAAAATATCTATTAAGTAAAACTTTTTGAAGGAAAAGGAGGAAGCAAATGAAGTTAAACTGGTTTATGTGAGCACTAAAGAGCAGATTGTAGATATTATCACTAAACCTTTGTCTAAGGAATCATTTGAGTACCTGAGAGACAGATTGGGAGTTTCTGCCCCTCCAGTAGAGACTTGATTGATGTGGTTTGGCATCACTCCGGTATGCATTATCAAAGATACTATTCATTTTGGCACTGATGTGGGGATGCTACTGCTCAAGGGGAGTAGTTAGTTTGTGATTCAGAGGTTTATGTTTTTGCTTTGATATTTTTGTCAAATTTCTGGCATTGATGTCAAAGGGGGAGAGATATTGTTGTGAAAAAGAAAGAAAAAAGTAAAAGTAAAAGTAAAAGGGGGAGAGATATTAATAAGAAAAATAAAAGGGGAGAGATATCTTTGTTTCAAAACCTCATTTCTACATCTGTATGTGGGAGATTATTGGTTGTCTTCCATTGGGGGAGACTTGTTTGACATTTCTTGGTACTTAGATATTTTTCACATCTAATGTTGCCATGAATTCCAAAGGGGGAGATTGTTGGCCATTTGGAGGAATTGATTATGTATTGCATTGATTTTTTGTCATTGATGCCAACACTAGCTATTTGGATGCTTTATCGACACCCTTCTAGTCCTAGTAGGTTGAGTGGTTTCTGGTTGATTTAGATCCTGTAGGCTCTGGTATAGTTTGGTTATGGAATTGTCTTATTCATGATACTCATTCTCATATTCAGTAAGTTGTTTTTGGTCTGGTGATCGGATTCTATCATGTTTTCTTAGAAGCCTGGTTTTTGGTTCCAGTGAGGGTTTCACTAGCAAAGCTTTTGATGAAGATCTTTGATGAATTGCATAAGTGGTGTTGGTGCAACTTCTAGTGGAGTTTCAGGATGTTGTTGGTGATCATGTTCAAAACTTGGTGGATGGAGATCATTGTTGTAGCGTGTGGACCTATACTGGGTCTCGGTTAGTTTAGGTTATGGACCGGTTTAATGAAGCGTGTGGATTGGACTTCTCGTTACATTTCCAGGATGTCTTATGTGTTGGATATTATTTGTTTGGTCTAAGGATGACATGGCTTGTAATTATATAATTGGTTTATTGTCTGGTGGTTGACCTAATTGTTTATGGTCGAGGGTTTGTACATATAGATGTAAGATCTCATTGTAGATCATATAATAGGAATGGAAATGGATATGCAATGTGCGAATAATGTAAATATCATTCAGGCAGAGGATTTGGTCGATCATTGGAGATCAAATTGGATTTATGTAAGAGTATTTAGTCCTCCGGTATTGAGCTTAACTGAAACTATACTCAGGCATAGGAGATGTTATCTTTTGCAGTTAAACACTTCTCTGGATTGTAGTATGAATTTATATGTATTCAATGAGACTCCTTATGTGATGAGAAATGCGCTCTAGGCTATTGGTCTTCCTGAAAGTGTAGTCCCCTGAATTGTAATTCACATACTTACTGCAAAAGTATTATCTGATAGTGGGTAGGCTTCCCACCATGGTTTTTCCCTTTACCAGGTTTTCCACATATAAATCTTGGTGTCATGTGGATGGTATTTATTTTGTGATTGTTGTTTGTGCTTAATTGGTTTAACTGATATTCCGGTATTAATGTTTTGGGTTCCAGTATTAAATTTTTAATTGATAATGGTTCCAGTAATCTAAGACAATTGATTCACCCCCCCTCCCCCTCTCAGTTGTCTTCTGGTTATTTGAACTGTCTAACAAACACTTATGCCATCTCGCTAACCTGCATGATATCCGCTAATGCCTTTTGACCCCTATGGGATGAAGTTTTTTTTTGTTCTTAAGGGTAATCCTACCAACCCACAAGGCTTTTTCTTTTTCATTTTTTATTTTTGTACGGTGGTGGGGTAACCACTTCTTTCCTTTACATTGGCCTTGTCCCGCTAGCCTGTGGTGACACCTTTGTTACTATAATAGCCAGACAGGGTGGTAGGGAAAACTCTTTATCCTAGTGGTATATGCTATCCTTCCATATTGTGGTGTAATGATCCACTAGGAAATCCCAAAGGGATAAAGCTAAAACACACGAATGGAGTGCAAATATTTTTTTTTTTAAATTAAGACACAACATAATGATACAATGAGTTATCAAAAGCTTAGATAACATAGAGGAAGACTAAACAAAACCTAAGGAGTTTCCCAATGTGATTACTTAACTTAACACCTAACTCTACTCATGACATTTGATCCAATTAAGCAGGTTAACTTAATTTCATGTTATTACTTTAAACAAGGATATAATTTGTTTAGCAAATTAAAATTATAGATAATAGGACACGTTCATCCATTATGGTTGAAGATAAGGTTAACATGAGGGAATTTAGCCATTAAAGTTAAAACATAGATAACATATGAATTCATCCATTAAGGTTAAAATATAGATAACTTGATGAGTTCATCCATTTTAGTTAAAATATAGCTAATATGATGAAGTTCATTTATTAAGGTTAAAATGTAGATAACTTGATGAGTTCATCCATTATAGTTAAAATATAGCTAATATGATGAAATTCATTTATTAAGGTTAAAATGTAAATAACCAAATGAGTTCATCCATTATAGTTAAAATATAGCTAATAAGATGAAATTCATTTATTAAGGTTAAAATGTAAATAACCAAATGAGTTCATCCATTATAGTTAAAATATAGCTAATAAGATGAAGTTCATTTATTAAGCTTAAAAATGTAGATAATAAAATGAAGTTCATCCATTAGAATTACAATTTCGGTAACATGATGAGTTCATCCAATAATTTTTAACCATTCATTACGTTCAATTTTACATTAAACACAAGGCATGCATCTTGTTCCAAAACGCACTATAATTTCATCATAACTAATGAGATCTTTTCATGCATACTTATTTTCATTAACAATAATAGAATACATTTTTCATGATCCAATTTATTGCATTTAAGAGATGACTGCATACATGCATTTACGATAAATCTCATCTAATCCACTTTTGCATTCTATCAAAATGCCATCCATACATGCTAACACTAAACATGAAACATAAGAACAAAAGCATCACATAACACCAAATTGATATCGGAGTTCACCCCCTAAAGGGCTACATCTTTGGGTCTGCTCAACTGCAAGACCCCTCTGATCATTTAAATAAGTTAAGGATACATAAGTTTCACATAATTTACAATCCTACTATCAAGGCAAATATAACCAAAATACAAACAACCACATCGGTCAAATACATATATAAATGATCCCTACATAGGAAGGATCCAATTGAACATAAGAAGCAAATACAAGGTCCATTGCCTAATGGTACTCTAACTAGAGACCTGACCAGCTATGGTCAATCACAAATCAAGACTTGACACCTGCATAAAGGACATGACTAGTTATAACACCATCACAAGTAACAGTCAAACTCAAGACCGAGGACAGAAACAAGTACCCAATTCAATCCATATGATAGGGTCCAATCAAACAAATCAAGGTCTACCCATTGCTTAAGCAAATACAAATACAGAAATTAAATTTGCCTAGGCAACAACTAGAAAAGACAATCTTCCTTCCTATTGATTAAAACAATAAAAGTCGATCAGGTTTTCTAAATGATCTAAGTTTGATTGCAGTTATCTACCTCATCTAGGTACATGTTGTTCTTGATTTTCTAACTCACTAAGTCGTTTGCATCAAAACATAACATAAGAACATCATTAAAAAATTTTAGACCAAGATCACATGATTATAATTAAATAAACATTAACCATAAAAATATGATATTTAATCTTCAAATACAACATCATTGTCATACTGGTTTGGAACAATAATCTAGTCTCATCTCTAGCAACACAAATTTACACTTTCCAAAAATGGAAATATACATTAAAAGAAAATATCGAAATAGATAAACATTTCCCAATGAAATATAATTCCCTTGCATATATTTAAAAAAAATACACCATCTGAAAAGATTAATTAGCATATATATACATATATATATATATATATATACATGTATATATATATACATGTATATATATATATGTATATGTATATATACATGTATATATATATATATGTATATGTATATATACATGTATATACATGTATATGTATATACATGTATATATATATGTATATACCTAACTTAATAAAATTAACAACTGAACAATAATTGTTATTCATTGAAAATATACGCTAAAAGGAACCGACAATTAATATATAATTAATAATATATATTAATATATAAATTATCTATTGGAGAAATAGTGGGGCTTGTTGCCTGTAGTGCTTACATCCTTGGTTCAAACCATTAATTTATTTCTGTGAAAATGCCTCTATGTGCGAAAAAGCGATGCAATGCATCGACATTCTTTTTTCAGCGTTCTTATCCACCGTGGGGAAATTACAGAGGCTCTGCAAATCATTTCGATGTTTTCACTAATAACTCTGGGATTGAGGATCTTGGAAGGGTCATATCACGGACCTACGATCAAGAGGCCTTCTTTGTAAAAACAAAATACTCTTTGGTTAATGTGGTTAGAGCTCCCCCCCCCCTCTTTACAAGGGCTAGGATCAGGATTGGCATTTGGTGAACCGCATAAATAACAGGGATTTAGGGCAACCAAATGGCCCCAAATGGAATTCCAGTCATTGTCGAGAGGAGGGTTTTGTAAAACCTAACCAGTCAAAGAGTTCCTCTGCTTGCCATATTTTTCCTTCATGAAAATCTTTGGGTAAATTTTCAAAGGATATGGAAACCCCTAGTTGTCATAATTCTAAGGAAGTCAAGCACCCATTGTCAGATCTACCTTCAAATTCCCCAGCTTCTCCTAATCGGTTGGTCATTGAAATTGATAATCATACCCAGGCTAGGTACCAAATGCATTGCAGCGACAGAATGATCTTTGCTCAGTGGAAAGGTTGAGGGATCCCGTCTGAACAAATTGCCAACGAGGTGTCATCTTCCTTCAATAACCAGGTAAAAATTGACATCCTTCCTAATAATTTCTTAGCTATTGAATGTGGTAATCAGATTCTAAGAAATTCATTGTTAAACAGGGATATATTAACATTTAAGGGTCTAGGATTTGATTGCTGGGAATGGCAACCTCTCTTTCTCCCATCTCAATTCAATTCCTACATGGTTAATAGAGCAATTTCACTGGATAAATTTCCTGTAGAATTGTGAAATAATGACTTTTTAAGAATAATAGGCAACAAAATAGGCAAATTTGTAGAAGTCAAAAAATCAGCCCTAAGCTTCTTTAACCAGCTCCTAATTGGTAAAATGAATATTAACATTAAATCTTTAGAGCCTATAACTCTGAAATGCGATAAATCTTGTTTAACCCTAGAATTACCCTTTTATAATGGTCCTTTTGAAGATTCTATGCCAAGGAAGATCCCCTTTGAGAAACCTTTCCCTAAATCGTTGCTCATGTCTAATGGCGCACCTTTCAGTTTTGTGGAAGGAGGGGGTTTCACCCTAGAGGGCTATAAGATTGATAATAACCCTAATCTCACCTCAGACCTATGCCCTCATAGCTCCCCTGTTAAGCCCTCTCGCTCCCCTCTTCCTCCACTACTAACTATAAATTCACCTATAGATGACTCTCTTCTCAAGGATCGAGATCTAGAAGATGGTGAAATCAATGAGGTTATCCCTCAGAAAGAGCAGCTCGATCTGACAAATATGTCATTATCTAGCTCTCTCATTCCACCAAAAAAGTTGAATCCCTTGGGGTCTCCCCCTTTAATTGAACTAATTACCTCTGAGCAATTAGCAGTGATGGATAGGCTTTCCCCAGATCTAGGATTGGCATCCTTGCAGGATCATCCAATCTCTCTAGCCTCAAGATTGGAGGGCTTTGAGGAGGCAAAGGCTCTCTCTCCACCTTTGAAAGCTATTTCTGATACAATTATAGAATCTGAGAGTGATTGTGTGGCTAGGGAATTAACATCATTGCCAATTTTGTAGGGGAAGAAGTAGTAAACGACCTCATGGATCAATTGGTTGCTCAAATTTGTGATGATGAGGAGTTGGAAAGACAAAGGGATTTCTTAGTCAAAAATCTAGTGGATGTTACTAGAGTCAACTTAGAAACAGATGATCTATTTATAGCATTAGATAACTTAGAAGATGATAACCCAAATACTCTAGGCATTCTCAGCTCTGACAGAAGCAAAGACTCTCCTGACTATGCTGAAATCAGTAAGAGAAGAGGTAGGAGATCCCTTACTAAACTAAGATCAAAGGATGGAGATGCCAAGGTTCAGGCTAAAATATCTACTCTTTTTAATGCAGGGGAGGGGAAGTTCCTCCCTAGAGATCCATGAAAATAATAATATGGAATGTTAGGGGTCTGAATGCCCCTAACAAAACCAAAATGAACTCCTCTGAGATAGTCCTTTTTGAGAAAAAACTATGCGTTAGACAGCTAAAGCACTCCCCTGCTATAGGGGCCTTAGGGGGCTTAGCCATCATTTGGGACTCTAGATTCATCTCATTTACACCTTTAGAGATTAAGAAAAATTGGATGGGAGGAGAAGTAGTAAGTTATAAAATAGCCTAAGATTCAAATTGATTAACGTTTACGGTCCTATCCAAAATAAGGATAAGGCTAGGGTGTCGGTGGAATTGGAGTCTTTCCTCAGAAGTTTCCCAAATGATGTATGCATCATTGGGGGAGATTTCAATGCTATCACTAAGTTAGTAGAAAAAAGAGGAGGTAGCAACAAAATTCCTCCAGCGGCTATAGATTTCAATCATTGGATCAATAGGAACTCCCTGTTGGAAATCCAGATGGCAGAAAATGCCTTCACTTGGAACAACAGAAGGCTTGGTTTCTGTAACATTGTTGAGAAACTAGATAGGTTCTTTATCCATGGGGCGCTCTCAGAGCTTAACTTTACCCTAAATGCAAAACCCCTCTCTTTAGCAGGATTTGACCATTTCCCACTCCAACTAATTTTATTATCTGACCACTCCCCTAAAAAATGTCCCTTCAAATTTGAGAGCATGTGGTTCAGAGATGATAACTGTAGTGACATAAATCTGTCCACTTAATTAAATGAATATTTAGTATTTATTTGATTATTTAACCATTAATTAATAATTAATTAAATTAATATATTTAATTAATTCATCTTAACCCTCTTCTCCTATTAATTAAATAAATTATTCAATTTATTTGATTTAATTCACTTAACCAAATTCAGACTATTAATTAAATAAATAAATCATATTTGTTTAATTAAATCTTCTCTCACATTTAAATAAATTAATATTTATTTAAATCCCCCAAAATCCCACCTCTCACATTTAAATAAATTAACATTTATTTAAATCACCTTTATCCTCTACCCACTTGTATTTTCCTACAAATGCAAGTTGCACAATTATTTTAAATAAATAATTTATTTAAATCACCTTTATCCTCCACCCACTTGTATTTTCCTACAAATGCAAGTTGCACAATTATTTTAAATAAATAATTTATTTAAATCACCTTTATCCTCCACCCACTTGTATTTTCCTACAAAAGCAAGTTGCACAACTATTTTAAATAAATTATTTATTTAAAATCCTATTTATCCTCACCCACTTGAAACCTTTAATGGTTTCCCTTAAAGTATTCAAACTTGATGGCTTTAAAGTCTTCAAACTTGATGGCTTCCTTCTATAGTCTTCTTAAGACTTTAATGGTTTTCCTTAAAGTTTTCAAGCCTTTAATGGTTTCCCTCAAAGTCTTCAAGCATTTTAATGCTTTATCTTCATTTTTCTCATTTAAATAAATTAATATTTATTTGAATATTTATCCAAATGCAAATTACACCATTTAATTGAAATAAATGATTTTATTTTAATTGAAAATACCAAAATTTCTCCCACTTGCATTTTCCTACAAAATCCACTTGCATGCCTAAACCCCTTCTAGAATTTTCTAATCACTTCTAAATAACCTAACCCCTTCTCTAAACTTTGTCACATTCCTAAGCAAAAGGGAAGTCACTTCTCAAACCCTCAAAGTCTTTGATAACCATTAAAGGCTTTCAACTTTCAACCACTAAATGGCTCAAAGTCTTTGATAACCATTGAAGGCTTTCAACCTTCAACCACTTAATCCCCAAAGTCTCCAATAACCATTAATGGTTACCTCCAACCCTCCCACATGGTTAAAACATTTGTTTTGACTCAACCTCTACCCAACCCAAAGGTCTCATCAGGCCATTAATGCTTTGACCATGATTATCTCTTAAACATTTGCACAAAGGTTTATCCTTGGATTAACTTTTAATCCAGTGGGTAATCTTAATTTGGGCTTGACCCTTAGCCTCTAGATAACCATGAGGTCTTCTCAGGCCTTTAATGCCTCCAACCTCTTCTTTCAACCCAATCCTATGTTGACACTTGTCACCATTTTATTGGTGCCAATTGTGCACATGGATCCCCAACTTTCAAACTTGGCCCTTGATTAAACCATTCAATCTTAACCCTTCATTTCCCCATTTCTTCTATAAATAGAACCCTTCTCCTCAAGCAAAAAAAGAAGCATTTTAGAGTATTGTTGTTATACTGGCATTAGCATAGAGCTTTTTCATAGCATCACTGTCTACACTTGCATAGCATTTTCTTATCATATTCAACTATCTTGAATCTCCATATGGCATCCATGGCTAGTGCTAAAAGCTTAGAGCTACACTCATTTGGGACTTGGAGAGGAGAGGAACAAGGGAGGAGCAACTATGAGCATCTTGATTAGCTATTTTATTCTATGTTTATATGCTTTCTATTTCATGCTTAATATCTCTCTTGATATGCCTGTTTAGGATAATCTTTTGTTGCTAACACTAATGTTTGTTTCTTGTGCTCTTGTGTGTGTTGCCATCAAACAGATTTTCTAATTCTTTTTGCAGAGCATCAATAACTTTTTAAACTTAATTGAGAACTGGTGGAGAAGCTCTGTTTTCTCTAGTTCAAAGATGTTTATTATCACAAGCAAGTTAAAGCTTATCAAAAGGAAGCTCTTAGAATGGAATAGGACTAATTTTGGAAATATTTTTGATAAAAAACTCCTAATAGAAAATGATCTTAAGAATGTTAACATTGAGGTTCTTCAGAAGGGGATGGATGAACATCTCTTCCTCAAAGAAAAGGCTCTACTCTCTGAGTATGAAAAGACACTCTCAAATGAAGAGATCTTTTGGAAACAAAAATCAAGGGACACTTGGTTGAGTGATGGGGACCGAAATACTAAGTTTTTACACAATAGTACTAAGAAGACGCGATGGGTCAATCAAATTTCTAAAATTAAGAATTGCCAGGGTTCCATCCTGTCTGAACCGGATGATGTTGCCTCTAAGGCAGCAAGGTTTTTTGATAAAATCTTAAACAATATTGAAGGCTCCAACCTCAGAGGCCAACTCAATATTATCAAGAATCTTCCAAAACTTATTAATGATGACCACAACAAAATCCTGTCAAAGAAATTCTCTGAGGAGGAGGTTAAATCTGTCCTTATGAAGATGAATCCTGACAGGGCCTCGAGCTCGGATGGCTTCCCCACTAGCTTTTTCTAAAAAATTTGGGGTTTTATGGGGACAAAGATCATGGATGCCTTAGAAGGTATTAGGAACTTTGGTAAGATTCTAAAAGAAATCAACAATACCTTCTTAGCTCTCATCCCCAAAAAAGAGAATCTTGAAAGCTTTAATGACTTCAGACCAATAGCCCTTTGCAACACTCTGTACAAACTCTTAACGAAAACCCTAGCAGCGAGACTACAGAATCTTCTCCCCATTATCATTAGTGAAGAACAAACCAACTTCATAGCAGATAGATCAATCTATGATGGGGTTATTATAGCCCAAGCGGCCATTCATTTGGTCCAGCTCAACAGGACCCCAAGTATGCTAGTCAAATTAGACATAAGCAAAGCTTACGACAAAGTTGATTGGAACTTCCTATGTAAATGCTTGGAGTCCTTTGGATTTTCCAAATCCTGGATCAACCTAATCTTTGAATGTATATCCACCCCCAAATTCTCGGTCTTGGTTAATGGTTCCCCGGAAGGTTTCTTCAGCAGCTCAAGAGGGCTCAAGCAAGGAGATCTTATGTCCCCATTCATCTTCATCATCATGGCTGAAGCCCTAGGTAGATCCATCTCTAAGGCCAAAGAGAAAGGTGGGATCCAAGGAATCCCCATTACCAGCGGCCTCCCTCCCTATACCCACTAGCAATTTGTCGATGACACGATGCCTTTTGGGAAGGGAAGTGTAAGGGAAGCAAGCACCTTCAAAGGCATCCTTAATTCCTATATGCTAGCCTCAGGTTAAGAGGTGAATCTGGCCAAGTCTGCAATTTTTATGTTCAACATAGACCCCTCCTTAGGAAAAGTGATCAGCAATGTCCTGGAGATTAGTGAAGGAACTCTTCCTTGAAAATACCTAGGCATTCCCCTTGACAATGGTAGAAGACCCTCAAAATTATGGGACAACTTGGTGGATAAAATCAAGTCTAGGATTAACACTTGGAAAGGAAAATGGCTCTCATCTGTAGGTAAGGCAACCTTGGTTAGATTGGTCTTGTCAGCTATGCCCATTTATCAACTCTCCTGTCAACATTTATCTTCTTCTAAACTTGCAGAGCTCAACAAGCATCTCGAGACTTTCTTTTGGAAAGGTGCTAATGACAACCATAAAATATCACTCATATCCTGGGACAAGATATGTAATCCTAAAGAAGAAGGAGGAGTTGGCATTAAAAACCTTCGTGATCAGGGCAAAGCCTTGGGTGCCAAGTTGGTCTGGAGGATGTTCAGAATCCCCCACCTCAAATGGGCTCACTTGCTACACCACAAATACCTTAATGGAGGGAATCCTATCCAAATCTTCAGAGAAACCAACCCTCCTAGAGGGTCCTGCCTATGGAATTTTATGTTAGACTGCAGGAGGATTATTTCTGACAGACTTACTTGGAACCTGGGGTCCGGGGATAAAGCTCTTTTCTGGTCGGATTCATGGGGTGGATATAAGGCTATTGATAATATCCATCACTTTGGTGCTACTTGTATCCTTCTTGAATCTCATAGAGGACCCCTGTTAAACAACTATATCTCCCCTTCAGAGCATGGGGCTGGCTAGCAGTGGATCGAGAAGGAAGATGAGGATATCCCGATAAAGGATAAACAAAAACTTATGGCAATTCTTAAATCAAGGAACATTGCCTTAGGTCAGAATGAGGACAAGCTCATCTGGGATGGCTCCCTAAGAGGAGAGTACAACTCCAAGGATGGGTACTCTCTCATCTCCAAATCGTTTATAAGACCTATGACTGAGATTCCCTTGAAACTTTATTGGGATAAATAATGTCTGCCTAAGGCAGGTATCTTCTCCTGGCTTGCAGTTCAGAACAAGCTCCTAACTATGGACAAATTTAGAAGAATGGGGTATGAGGGCCCTAGTAGATGTCCTATTTGCATGGCAAATGAGGAAGACACCAATCATATCCTCCTTAACTGCCCCTTTTCTCACAAATGTTGGATCTGGTTCACCAACAAACTTGAATGGTCTATGGCCTTCCCCCACACCATCTTTGGAATGCTCAAGGCATGGCCTCTCCTCAGGCGTGGCTGTCTCTTTGAAGGTTTATGGACAGGTCTTCCTTCTTCCAATATGTGGGAACTATGGAAGGAGAGAAATAGACATCTCTTTAAGAATGAAAAACTAG